>NC_135238.1:186858460-187087830 GCF_051348905.1 Ranitomeya variabilis | reverse complement strand
AGGTAAGCTGATTCTGTGAATAATTAATGTCTTACTGGATGTAGTTGACAACATTCTGGCCATGAAGTACATTTTGATGATAGTTCTAGCAAGTTACTGGTGAAACTCTTCCAAGGTTCTGTTAACATACAAAAATAAGCGATTTACGTGAATAACTTCTGAACTACACATAGAGTTGATAATTTTTTTGGCAAATATTGTTCAGGACATTGAGCTGGTCATTTTGAGTACTAGTAGTCTAGAGTACCTGTTTTCAAATTGAACTTACGTATGATTGAGTGTGTTTGATTATGCGCGACATAAGCGATTTACGTGAATAACTTCTGAACTACACAGAGTTGATAATTTTTTTGGTAAATATTATTCAGGACATTGATATGTTCATTTTTAATACTAGTGGTCAAGGGTACCTGTTTTCAAATTGAATTTACGTACGATTGAGTGCGTTTGATTATGTGCGGCATAAGCGATTTACGTGAATAACCCAGGACCACAAGTAGTCAAAATAAACATCTCAAAGTCCTGATCAAAATTTTACCCAAACAATATCCACTCTATGTATAATTAACCATGCATGAAAATCGAATAGCTAACTAATAACAAATAGCTAACTGCCATATATGAAAATCGAATAGCTAACTAATAACTAATAGCTAACTGCCATACATGAAAATCGAATAGCTAATAACTAATAGCTAACTGCAGACTAACTTGAGTCCGGTGAGTCCAGGCTGGAACTTCAGACTTAAATAAGTTGTCCACTACAATAATTTTTTTTTTTTCATAAATCTTGCAATTATGTGCTACTGAAAACATCCACTGTCTTTATTTTAGCAATATTACCTTTTATCATGCTGTAGCAGCACATCTTCAGTGCTGGATCTAGCTCTCATGGGGTTAATCGACAACTTCCTTTCTCCTGAGTTATTGTGCTCTAATACTACAAGTTCCATGATGCATTGCACTGCCACTAAGCAGGAACCTCCTCTAGCTTCAAAAAGATTTGTGATGTCATTTCTGTCCAACCTCCTCTTTTACATTTGTCCAACGCACACTCCATTACACACAGATGTCTCTCTCTAACATCATGTCCTCCCTCTATCTGAAACTGAACCTGTCAAAAACTGAACTCCTCGTGTTCTCTCCCTCTACTAACCTACCTTTGCCTGACATTGCCATCTCCGTGTGCGGTTCCACCATTACTCCAAAGCAACATGCCCGCTGCCTTGGGGTCATCCTTGATTCCGAGCTTTCATTCATCCCCCACATCCGATCACTGGCTCGCTCTTCCTATCTGCATCTCAAAAACATTTCTAGAATTCGCCCTTTTTTTACTTTCGACTCTGCAAAAACTCTTACTGTCTCACTTATTCATTCTCGTCTGGACTATTGTAAATCTCTACTAATCGGCCTCCCTCTTACCAAACTCTCCCCGCTCCAATCTGTCCTGAATGCTGCTGCCAGGATCATATGCCTCACCAACCATTACACCGATGCCTCTACCTTATGCCAGTCATTACACTGGCTACCCATCCACTCCAGAATCCAGTACAAAACTACTACCCTCATCCAAAAAGCAGTCCATGGCTCAGCACCACCCTACATCTCCTCTCTGGTCTCAGTCTACCACCCTACCCGTGCCCTCCGCTCCGCTAATGACCTCAGGTTAGCATCCTCAATAATCAGAACCTCCCATTCCCGTCTCCAAGACTTTACACGTGCTGCGCCAATTCTTTGGAATGCACTACCCAGGTTAATACGATTAATCCCCAATCCCCACAGTTTTAAGCGTGCCCTAAAAACGCATTTGTTCAGACTGGCCTACCGCCTCAACGCATTAACCTAACTATCCCTGTGTGGCCTAAAAAAAATAAAAAAATAAATAAATAAATAAAAATAAACATTATCAGGTTCCTCTCATCATGTTCTCATACACTTTATGCAGTTAATAGCCCTCTGTGTCTGTACTGCTACATACTTAGGCAGTTAACTGGTTCATGCAGCTTTACATGAACACCCGAGCCTTACACTATGGCTGGTCCGAACAACTAAAGCAATTGTTACCATCCACATCTCGTGTCTCCCCTTTTCCTCATAGTTTGTAAGCTTGCGAGCAGGGCCCTCATTCCTCCTGGTATCTGTTTTGAACTGTGATTTCTGTTATGCTGTAATGTCTATTGTCTGTACAAGTCCCCTCTATAAGTTGTAAAGCGCTGCGGAATATGTTGGCGCTATATAAATAAAAATTATTATTATAGATAGATAGATAGATAGATACAGAGATATAGGATGGATAGATAGATACATACAGATATATCTATATATCTATGTCTATTTCCATAGATATGTCCATATCCATGTTTCTAAACCCCCTTCACCCCTGGAGCTTTTTTCGTTTATCTCTCCCCTTCTTTCCAGAGCCATAATGTTTCCATCAATATGGCCATGTGAGGGCTTATCTTTTGCGGGACAAGTTCTACTTTTGAACGACACCATTGGTTTTACCATGTCGTGTAACAGAAAATGTGAAAAAAAAGTCAAAGTGCGATGAAATTGCAAAAAAAGTGCAATCCCACACTTGTTTTTTGCTTGGCTTTTTTGCTAGGTTCACTAAATGCTAAGGCTGTGCACACGTTGCGGATTTGATTGCAGATCCGCAGGGTTTTTTGCTGCCCAGAGTTGCATCAAATCCGCAGTGTAGTGCTCAACCAATGTAAGTCTATGGGAGCAGCAGACTTGTTGTGCACATGCTGCGGAAAAAGACACACCGAAACGCAGCTTTTTTTTTTCAGCAGCATATCACTTCTTTTTTTGCCAAACTGCAGCGTTTCTGTACCCATAGACTTTCATTGAGTCGGGCACATCTGCAGCAAAACCGCAGATGTAAAAAAGAGCTGCAGTTTAGATGCGGATGTGGGTCCGAGAAACGCTGCAGTTCGGGAGGAGGGAAGTGTGTGGGCAGTGATGGTGTGCGTGTATGTGTGTGCGGACGGGGTCTGCGGGACTGTTCGGGTGTGTGCGGGACTGTTCGGGTGTGTGCGGGGCTGTGCGGGGGGTCTTTTGGGGTGTGTGCAGGCATCATCTCATGGGACTACAAGTACGCAGCATCCAATTTGCAGCTAATTTGGATGTAATCTGGACAGTGGACACGCACCCTACACTATTCATACATCTATCAATAGATATATCTATCCAGATATATCTATAGAAAGATATAGGAATAGATAGATGTATGCATCTATAGATCTATCTATATGTAGCTCTGTCTATCCATTTCATCTATCATCTATATGTCTATCTATCTGTGTGTAATTGAGTGTGGGTTGGACAAATGTAAAAGAGGAGGTTGGATAATAATGACATCACAAATCTTTTTTTTGTTCAATAATACATCTTTATTTAGCTTTCAAAAATGCATACAAAAACGCACAAAAAACACCCAAAAACCGCACCAAAAAAAATTAAAAAATGCATCAAAAGCGCGAAAAAACTCCACAAAAAACTGCATCAAAACTGCAGCAAAAACTGCATCAAAACCGCACCAAAAACTGCATCAAAACCGCACCAAAAACTGCATCAAAAGGGTATGTGCACACGCTGCGGATTTTGCTGCGGAACCGCAGCGTTTCCGCAGCTGCGGGTCCGCAGCGGTTTCCCATGAGTTTACAGTACAATATAAACCTATGGGAAATGAATTCCGCAGTGTACATGCTGCGGAAAAAACGAGCGGAAACGCATCGGTTTATATTCCGCAGCATGTCATTTCTTTGTGCGGATTGCGCTGCGGGTTTAAACCTGCTCCAATAGAAAACTGCAGGTGTAAATCCGCAGCGGAAACCGCTATAGAAACCGCGATAAATCCGCAGTAATAACCACAGCGGTTTTGCACTGCGGATTTATCAAATCCGCTGCAGAAAATTCCGCAGCGGAATCCGCAGCGTGGGCACATGGCCTAAACGCACAAAAAACTGCTTCAAAACCGCACCAAAAACTGCATCAAAACCACACCAAATACTGCATCAAAACCGCACCAAATACTGCACCAAAAGTTCGCCAAAAACTGCATAAAAAAGCATCAAAAACCTGAATCAAAACCACGCAAAAAAGCACCAAATACTGCAGCAAAAACTGAATCAAAACCGCGCAAAAACCGCACCAAAAACTGCATCAAAACTGCTCCAAATATTGCATCAAAAATGCACCAAAAATGCATCAAACCCTCACCAAGAACTGTATCAAAAACTGCAGCAAAACGGCACCAAAAACAGCATCAAAACCGCACCAACAACAGCATCAAAACCGCACCAAATACTGCATCATAACCGCACCAAAAACTGCATCAAAACAGCACCAAATACTGCATCAAAACCACACCAAATACTGCATCAAAACTGCACCAAAAACTGCATCAAAACCGCACCAAAAACTGCATCATAACCGCACCAAAAACTGCATCAAAACTGAATCAAAAACTGCATCAAAACTTCACCAAAAACTGCATAAAAAAGCATCAAAAACCTGAATCAAAACCACGCAAAAAACCGCACCAAATACTGCAGCAAAAACTGAATCAAAACCACGCAAAAACCGCACCAAGAACTGCATCAAAACCACACAAAAAACCCGCATGAAAACCACGCAAAAAATATGAAAAAAACGTGAAAAAAATGCATAAAAAACGCAGCTGCGTTTTCAGCAAGGAGATGCAGATTTTGTGCAGAAAATTCTGCACCCAAATCTGCAACGTGTGCACACAGCATAAAATTGACCTGCCATTATGATTTTCCAGGTCATTACGAGTTCATAGACACCAAACACGTGTAGATTATTTTTTATCTAAGTGGTAAAAAAAAATTCAAAACTTTGCTAAAAAGAAATAAAATAATTGCGCCGTTTTCCGATACCCGTAGCGTCTATATTTTCTGAGATATTGGGTCGGGTGAGGGCTAATTTTTTGCTCGCCGAGCTGACGTTTTTAATGATACCACTTTTGTGCAGATACGTTATTTTGATTGCCCATTATTGCATTTTGATGCAATGTCGCGGCGACCAAAAAAACATAATTTTTTTTGTTGTAATGAAAACAACTGACATGTTGCTCACCGCCGAAGCCCACCTCAAAGCGTGGGGATAATGCCAGCTGATGTACTATTCCGTCAGCTGGCAGAAAGGGGTTAATGAACAATATGTTTCAGTTAAAAAAAAACGAAGAAAAAAAAATATGGCGTGGGCTCCCGCGAAATTTTCTGCGCCAGAGGGGGAAAGCCGACAGCCGAGGGCCAATATTTGTAGCCTGCTATGAATATCAGCCCGCAGCTGTCTGCGTAGCCTTTACTGGCTATTAAAATAGGGGGACCCCCCAAAAAAATGACGTGGGGTCCCCCTATATTTCATAGCCAGAAAGGCTACGCAGACAGCTGCGGGCTGATATTCATAGCCTAGAGAGGGGCCATGGATATTGGCCCTCCCCCCAGCTACAAATACCAGTCCGCAGCCGCCCCAGAAATGGCGCATCTGTAAGATGCGCCAATTCCGGCACTTAGCCCCTATCTTCCCACTCCGGTGTAGCGGTGGGATATGGGGTAATAAGGGGTTAATGTCACCTTGCTATTGTAAGGTGACATTAAGCCGGGTTAATAACGGAGAGGCGTCAATAAGACGCCTATCCGTTATTAATCCAATAGTATTAAAGGATTAATAAAACACACACACATTAGGAAAAAAGTATTTTAACCCCTTCACCCCCAGAGCTTTTTCCGTTTTTTCGTTTTTGTTTTTCGCTCCCCTGCTTCCCAGAACCATAACTTTTTTATTTTTCAGTCAATATGGCCATATGAGGGCTTATTTTTTGCGGGAAGAGATGTACTTTTGAACGATACCATTGGTTTTACCATGCCATGTAACAGAAAATGGGAAAAAAATTCCAAGTGTGATGAAATTGCAAAAAAAAGTGCAATCTCAGACTTGTTTTTCGTTTGGCTTTTTTGCTAGGTTCACTAAATGCTAAAACTAACCTGCCATTATGATTCTCCAGGTCATTACGAGTTCATAGACACCTAACATGTCTAGTTTATGTTTTATCTAAGTGGTGGATAAAAATTCCAAAGTTTGCAAAAAAAAAAAAAAAGTGTGCGATTTTCCGATACCCGTAGCGTCTCCAATTTTCGTGATCTGGGTCAGGTGAGCGCTTCTTTTTTGCATGCCAAGCTGTCATTTTTAATGATACCATTTTGGTGTAGATACGTTCTTTGATCGCCCGTTATTGCACTTTAATGCAATGTCGCGGCGACCAAAAAAACATAATTTTGGCGTTTTGATTTTTTTTCTCGCTACGCCATTTAGTGGTCAGGTTAATCCTTTGTTTTTATTGATAGATCGGGCGATTCTGAACGCGGTGATACCAAATATGTGTAGGTTTGATTTTTTTTTAATTGTTTTATTTTGATTGGGGCGAAAGGGGGGTGATTTAAACTTTTATATATTTTTTATATTTTTAAACACTTTTTTTTTTTTTATTTTGGCATGCTTCAATAGCCTCCATAGGAGGCTAAAAGCATGCACTACACGATCGGCTCTGCTACATAGAGGTGAAGTACAGATCACCTCTATGTAGTAGAAATGGTGGTGTACTTTGAGCGCCGACCACAGGGTGGCGCTCAAAGCAATCGGCCATCAACAACCATAGAGGTCTCAAGGAGACCTATGGTTGTTATGGCAATGCACCGCTGACCCTTGATCATGTGACGGGGGTCAGCGGTGTGAGCACTTCCGGCCGTGCAGCCGGGAGCGCTAGTTAAATGCCGCTGTCAGCGCTTGACGGCGGCATTTAACTAGTTAATGGGGGCGGGCGGATCGCGATTCCGCTCGCGCTCATTGCGCACACATGTCAGCTGTACAAAACAGCTGACATATTGCGGCTTTAAGGTGGGCTCACCGCCGGAGCCCACCTTAAAGCAGGGGATCTGCCAGCTAACGTACTATTCCGTCAGCTGGCAGAAAGGGGTTAATATTCTTCATTTAAGCATACTTACCATACTTCGGCGCCTGCAAAAAATTTAAAATAATAAACCGTATACTACCTGTCCACCGTAGTCCAATTAATAACGAGTGTCCCATGACGATCTCCCCTATAGAACAGTGACATCGGGTGATGTCACTGCTCTATAGGACCCTATGTGACACACTGACAGGAGACAATGGCTCCTGCAGTGCATCACTGAGAGGTTACTATAGTTCACTGGTCTCACTTTATGGCAAAAAGCTGCGTGGGAACTTTCTCACACAGCAATGCCAAAAGTGAGACTAGGGACTATTTTCTCACAGGGGCGTAGGAATACATTGTGGGGAAAACATTGTGGAAGGATACCTTCCATCATTGTATTCCTGGAGCCCCTGGAGAGCGGTCGCATGAGCTGATGCTCCTGCTCTCCACGGGAGATCGGCGAGGGACACTCATTTTAATTGGATTTCTGCGGATCAGGGAGTATAGTGTTTGTTTATTATTTTAATATTTTTACAGGTAACACTGGCTTCGAGGAACAAAGTGACAAGTGATAGTGAGTATGTACTCTATGTTTTATGTACTGTACGTCTGTATGTATGTTGTATGTATGTACTGTATGTATGTACTGTATGTGGCATGTTGCATGTCGTATGTTGCATGTCGTCGCATGTTGCATGTTTCATGTCACATGTTGCATGTCGTCACATGTTGCATGTTCTCGCATGTTGCATGTTGTCGCATGGTGCATGTCGCATATCACATGTCTCATGTTGCATGTTGTCGCATGTCACATGTTGTCACATGTCGCATGCCCTCGCATGTTGTATGTCGCATTTCGTCGCATGTCACATGTTGCATGCCGTCGCATGTTGCATGTTGTCGCATGTTGCATGTCGTTGCATGTCGTCGCATGTCACATGTTGCATGTCATTGCATGTCGTCGCATGTTGCATGTCGTCGAATGCTGCATGTCGTCGAATGCTGCATGTTGTCGCATGTTGCATGTCACATGTTGTCATATGTCGCATGCTGCCACATGTTGCATTTCGCATGTCATCTCATGTCACATGTCGCATGTCGCATTGTTATGGTTCTCAATGGCAAGAGAATATAGCCCAGCATACATAGGAACTAGCTCTTGGAAGGATGGAAACTTAAACTGACCATGAACTAAACCTGCCGCACAACTAACAGTAGCCGGGTAGCGTAGCCTGCGTTTTATCCCTAGACGCCCAGCGCCGGCCGGAGGACTAACTAATCCTGGCAGAGGAAAATATAGTCCTGGCTCACCTCTAGAGAAATTTCCCCGAAAGGCAGACAGAGGCCCCCACATATATTGGCGGTGATTTAAGATGAAAATGACAAACGTAGTATGAAAATAGGTTTAGCAAAATCGAGGTCCGCTTACTAGATAGCAGGAAGACAGAAAGGGTACTTTCATGGTCAGCTGAAAACCCTATAAATACACCATCCTGAAATTACTTTAAGACTCTAGTATTAACTCATAACATCAGAGTGGCAATTTCAGATCACAAGAGCTTTCCAGACACAGAAACGAAACTGCAGCTGTGAACTGGAACAAAATGCAAAAAACAAACAAGGACAAAAGTCCGACTTAGCTGGAAGTTGTCTGGTAGCAGGAACATGCACAGAAAGGCTTCTGATTACAATGTTGACCGGCATGGAAGTGACAGAGGAGCAAGGTTAAATAGCGACTCCCACATCCTGATGGGAACAGGTGAACAGAGGGGATGATGCACACAAGTTCAATTCCACCAGTGGCCACCGGGGGAGCCCAAAATCCAATTTCACAACAGTACCCCCCCCTCAACCTCACCAGAACCACCAGGGCGATCAGGATGAGCCCTATGAAAGGCACGGACCAGATCGGAGGCATGAACATCAGAGGCAGTCACCCAAGAATTATCCTCCTGACCGTATCCCTTCCATTTGACCAGATACTGGAGTTTCCGTCTGGAAACACGGGAGTCCAAGATTTTTTCCACAACGTACTCCAACTCGCCCTCAACCAACACCGGAGCAGGAGGCTCAACGGAAGGCACAACCGGTACCTCATACCTGCGCAACAATGACCGATGAAAAACATTATGAATAGAAAAAGATGCAGGGAGGTCCAAACGGAAGGACACAGGGTTAAGAATCTCCAATATCTTGTACGGGCCGATGAACCGAGGCTTAAACTTAGGAGAAGAAACCCTCATAGGGACAAAACGAGAAGACAACCACACCAAGTCCCCGACACAAAGCCGAGGACCAACCCGACGCCGGCGGTTGGCAAAAAGCTGAGTCTTCTCCTGGGACAACTTCAAATTGTCCACCACCTGCCCCCAAATCTGATGCAACCTCTCCACCACAGCATCCACTCCAGGACAATCCGAAGATTCCACCTGACCGGAGGAAAATCGAGGATGAAACCCCGAATTACAGAAAAAAGGAGATACCAAGGTGGCAGAGCTGGCCCGATTATTGAGGGCAAACTCCGCTAAAGGCAAAAAAGCGACCCAATCATCCTGATCTGCAGACACAAAACACCTCAAATATGTCTCCAAAGTCTGATTCGTCCGCTCGGTCTGGCCATTAGTCTGAGGATGGAAAGCAGACGAGAAAGACAAATCTATGCCCATCCTAGCACAGAATGCCCGCCAAAATCTAGACACGAATTGGGTTCCTCTGTCAGAAACGATATTCTCCGGAATACCATGCAAACGAACCACATTTTGAAAAAACAGAGGAACCAACTCGGAAGAAGAAGGCAACTTAGGCAGGGGAAGCAAATGGACCATCTTAGAGAAACGGTCACACACCACCCAGATGACAGACATCTTCTGAGAAACAGGAAGATCCGAAATAAAATCCATCGAGATGTGCGTCCAAGGCCTCTTCGGGATAGGCAAGGGCAACAACAATCCACTAGCCCGAGAACAACAAGGCTTGGCCCGAGCACAAACGTCACAAGACTGCACAAAGCCTCGTACATCTCGTGACAGGGAAGGCCACCAGAAGGACCTTGCCACCAAATCCCTGGTACCAAAGATTCCAGGATGACCTGCCAACGCAGAAGAATGAACCTCAGAAATGACTTTACTGGTCCAATCATCAGGAACAAACAGTCTACCAGGTGGGCAACGATCAGGTCTATCCGCCTGAAAATCCTGCAAGGCCCGCCGCAGGTCCGGAGAAACGGCAGACAATATCACTCCATCCTTAAGGATACCTGTAGGTTCAGAATTACCAGGGGAGTCAGGCTCAAAACTCCTAGAAAGGGCATCCGCCTTAACATTCTTAGAACCCGGTAGGTATGACACCACAAAATTAAACCGAGAGAAAAACAACGACCAGCGCGCCTGTCTAGGATTCAGGCGTCTGGCGGACTCAAGATAAATTAAATTTTTGTGGTCGGTCAATACCACCACCTGATGTCTAGCCCCCTCAAGCCAATGACGCCACTCCTCAAAAGCCCACTTCATGGCCAAAAGCTCCCGATTCCCAATATCATAATTCCGCTCGGCGGGCGAAAATTTACGAGAAAAAAAAGCACAAGGTTTCATCACGGAGCAGTCGGAACTTCTTTGCGACAAAACCGCCCCAGCTCCGATTTCAGAAGCGTCGACCTCAACCTGAAAAGGAAGAGCAACATCAGGCTGACGCAACACAGGGGCGGAAGAAAAGCGGCGCTTAAGCTCCCGAAAGGCCTCCACAGCAGCAGGGGACCAATCAGCAACATCAGCACCCTTCTTAGTCAAATCAGTCAATGGTTTAACAACATCAGAAAAACCAGCAATAAATCGACGATAAAAGTTAGCAAAGCCCAAAAATTTCTGAAGACTCTTAAGAGAAGAGGGTTGCGTCCAATCACAAATAGCCCGAACCTTGACAGGATCCATCTCGATGGAAGAGGGGGAAAAAATGTATCCCAAGAAGGAAATCTTTTGAACCCCAAAAACGCACTTAGAACCCTTCACACACAAGGAATTAGACCGCAAAACCTGAAAAACCCTCCTGACCTGGTGGACATGAGAGTCCCAGTCATCCGAAAAAATCAGAATATCATCCAGATACACGATCATAAATTTATCCAAATAATCACGGAAAATGTCATGCATAAAGGACTGAAAGACTGAAGGGGCATTTGAAAGGCCAAAAGGCATCACTGTTGTGAATTTGGATTCTGGGCTCCCCCGGTGGCTACTGGTGGAATTGAACTGGTGTTTTCATCTTCTCTGTTCACCTGTTCCCATCAAGATGTGGGAGTCGCTATATAACCTTGCTGCTCTGTTAGTTGCTTGCCGGTCATCAATGTTATCAGAAGCCTCTCTGTGCTTGTTCCTGCTCCTAGACAACTACTAGATAAGTTGGACTCTTGTCCATGTTTGTTTTTGCATTTTTGTTCCAGTTCACAGCTGTAGTTTCGTTACTGTGTCTGGAAAGCTCTTGTGAACAGGAATTGCCACTCTGGTGTTATGAGTTAATGCCAGAGTTTTAAAGTAATTTCTGGATGGTGTTTTGATAGGGTTTTCAGCTGACCATGAAAGTGTCCTTTCTGTCTTCTGCTATGTAGTAAGTGGACCTCAAATTTGCTAAACCTATTTTCATACTACGTTTGTTATTTCATCTTAATTCACCGCCAATACATGTGGGGGGCCTCTGTCTCCTTTCGGGGTATTTCTCTAGAGGTGAGCTAGGACTAATATTTTCCTCTGCTAGCATTATTTAGTCCTCCGGCTGGTGCTGGGCATCTAGAATCAACGTAGGCATGCTACCCGGCCACTGCTAGTTGTGCGTTAGGTTTAGTTCATGGTCAGCTCAGTTCCCATCTTCCAAGAGCTAGTTCCTATATATGCTGATGCTATGTTCTCTTGCCATTGAGAACATGACAGTTTGACCGGCCCACTAAAGGGTTAAAATCCTTGGCTGAGAAAGGAGAGAAATAAGAAGTCTGCTGAGAATTTTTTTTTTTTTTCTCTCCTTCTAATCTTTGAATGGCTCTGTGTCCACCTGTTTGTAATGGATCTTCAGAGTGTAACTGCAGGTTTGAATAATCTCGCCACGAAGGTACAAAATTTGCAAGACTTTGTTTGTCATGCACCTGTATCTGAGCCGAGAATTCCTTTGCCGGAATTTTTCTCGGGGAATAGATCTGGGTTTCAGAATTTTCGAAATAATTGCAAATTATTTTTGTCCCTGAAATTTCGCTCTGCCGGAGACCCTGCACAGCAGGTCAGGATTGTGATTTCCTTGCTCCGGGGCGACCCTCAAGACTGGGCTTTTTCATTGACACCAGGGGATCCTGCGTTGCTCAATGTGGATGCGTTTTTTCTGGCCTTGGGGTTGCTTTATGACGAACCTCATTTGGAGCTTCAGGCAGAAAAAACTTTGATGTCCCTATCTCAGGGGCAAGATGAAGCGGAAATTTACTGTCAAAGATTCCGTAAATGGTCTGTGCTTACTCAGTGGAATGAGTGCGCCCTGGCGGCGACTTTCAGAGAGGGTCTCTCTGATGCCATTAAGGATGTTATGGTGGGGTTCCCTGTGCCTGCGGGTCTGAATGAGTCCATGACAATGGCTATTCAGATCGATAGGCGTTTGCGGGAGCGCAAACCAGTGCACCATCTGGCGGTGTCCACTGAGAAGTCGCCAGAGAGTATGCAGTGTGATAGAATTCTGTCCCGAAGCGAGCGGCAGAATTTTAGACGGAAAAATGGGTTGTGTTTCTATTGTGGTGATTCTACTCATGTTATATCAGCATGCTCTAAGCGCACTAAAAAGCTTGATAAATCTGTTTCCATTTGCACCTTACCGTCTAAGTTTATTCTATCTGTGACCCTGATTTGCTCTTTGTCATCTATTACCACGGACGCCTATGTCGACTCTGGCGCCGCTTTGAGTCTTATGGATTGGTCCTTTGCCAAACGCTGTGGGTATGATTTAGAGCCTTTGGAGACTCTTATTCCTCTGAAGGGGATTGACTCCACCCCATTGGCTAATAATAAACCACAATACTGGACACAAGTAACTATGCGTATTAATCCGGATCACCAGGAGATTATTCGCTTTCTGGTGCTGTATAATCTACATGATGATTTGGTGCTAGGATTGCCTTGGCTGCAATCTCACAACCCAGTCCTCGACTGGAGAGCTATGTCTGTGTTGAGCTGGGGATGTAAGGGGGCTCATGGGGATGTACCTGTGGTTTCCATTTCATCATCTATTCCCTCTGAAATTCCTGAGTTCCTGTCTGACTATCGTGACGTCTTTGAAGAATCCAAGCTTGGTTCATTACCTCCGCACCGAGAGTGCGATTGTGCCATAGATTTAATCCCGGGTAGTAAATACCCAAAGGGTCGTTTATTTAATCTGTCTGTGCCTGAACATGCTGCTATGCGAGAATATATAAAGGAGTCCTTGGAAAAGGGACATATTCGTCCATCGTCATCTCCCTTAGGAGCCGGTTTTTTCTTTGTGTCAAAAAAAGACGGCTCTTTGAGACCATGTATCGATTATCGGCTTTTGAATAAAATCACTGTAAAATATCAATACCCATTGCCGTTGCTGACTGATTTGTTTGCTCGCATAAAGGGGGCCAAGTGGTTCTCTAAGATTGACCTTCGTGGGGCGTATAATTTGGTGCGAATCAGGCAGGGGGATGAGTGGAAAACCGCATTTAATACGCCCGAGGGCCACTTTGAGTATTTAGTGATGCCTTTTGGTCTTTCAAATGCTCCGTCAGTTTTCCAGTCCTTTATGCATGATATTTTTCGCGATTATTTGGATAAATTTATGATTGTGTATCTGGATGATATTCTGATTTTTTCGGATGACTGGGACTCTCATGTCCAGCAAGTCAGGAGGGTTTTCCAGGTTTTGCGGTCTAATTCTTTGTGTGTGAAGGGTTCTAAGTGTGTTTTTGGGGTACAGAGGATTTCCTTTTTGGGATATATTTTTTCTCCCTCTTCCATTGAAATGGATCCTGTCAAGGTTCAAGCTATTTGTGATTGGACGCAGCCCTCTTCTCTTAAGAGTCTTCAGAAATTTTTGGGCTTTGCTAACTTTTATCGTCGATTTATTGCTGGTTTTTCGGATATTGCTAAGCCATTGACCGATTTGACTAAGAAGGGTGCTGATGTTGCTGATTGGTCCCCTGACGCTGTGGAGGCCTTTCGGGAGCTTAAGCGCCGTTTTTCCTCTGCCCCTGTGTTGCGTCAGCCTGATGTTGCTCTACCTTTTCAGGTTGAGGTCGACGCTTCTGAGATCGGAGCTGGGGCAGTGTTGTCGCAGAAAAGTTCTGACTGCTCCGTGATGAGGCCTTGTGCCTTCTTTTCCCGTAAATTTTCGCCCGCTGAGCGGAATTATGATGTTGGGAATCGGGAGCTTTTGGCCATGAAGTGGGCTTTTGAGGAGTGGCGCCATTGGCTTGAGGGGGCCAGACATCAGGTGGTGGTATTGACTGACCACAAAAACTTGATTTATCTTGAGACCGCCAGGCGCCTGAATCCTAGACAGGCGCGCTGGTCATTATTTTTCTCTCGGTTTAATTTTGTGGTGTCATACCTACCGGGTTCTAAGAATGTTAAGGCGGATGCCCTTTCTAGGAGTTTTGAGCCTGACTCGCCTGGTAACTCTGAGCCCACAGGTATCCTTAAGGATGGAGTGGTATTGTCAGCCGTTTCTCCAGACCTGCGGCGGGCCTTGCAGGAGTTTCAGGCGGATAGACCGGATCGTTGCCCACCTGATAAACTGTTTGTTCCTGATGATTGGACCAGTAGAGTCATCTCTGAGGTTCATTCTTCTGCGTTGGCAGGTCATCCTGGCATTTTTGGTACCAGGGATTTGGTGGCAAGGTCCTTCTGGTGGCCTTCCCTGTCACGAGATGTGCGAGGCTTTGTGCAGTCTTGTGACGTTTGTGCTCGGGCCAAGCCTTGTTGCTCTCGGGCTAGTGGATTATTGTTGCCCTTGCCTATTCCTAAGAGGCCTTGGACGCACATCTCGATGGATTTTATTTCAGATCTGCCTGTTTCTCAGAAGATGTCTGTCATCTGGGTGGTGTGTGACCGTTTCTCTAAGATGGTCCATTTGGTTCCTCTGCCCAAGTTGCCTTCTTCTTCCGAGTTGGTTCCTCTGTTTTTTCAAAATGTTGTTCGTTTGCATGGTATTCCTGAGAATATCATTTCTGACAGAGGGACCCAATTCGTGTCTAGATTTTGGCGGGCATTCTGTGCTAGGATGGGCATAGATTTATCTTTTTCGTCCGCTTTCCATCCTCAGACGAATGGCCAGACCGAGCGGACTAATCAGACCCTGGAGACATATCTGAGGTGTTTTGTGTCTGCTGACCAGGATGATTGGGTTGCTTTTTTGCCATTGGCAGAGTTCGCTCTCAATAATCGGGCCAGCTCTGCCACTTTGGTGTCCCCGTTTTTCTGTAATTCGGGGTTTCATCCTCGATTTTCCTCTGGTCAGGTGGAATCTTCGGATTGTCCTGGAGTGGATGCTGTGGTGGAGAGATTGCATCAGATCTGGGGGCAGGTGGTGGACAATTTGAGGTTGTCCCAGGAGAAGACTCAGCTTTTTGCCAACCGCCACCGTCGTGTTGGTCCTCGGCTTTGTGTTGGGGATTTGGTGTGGTTGTCTTCTCTTTTTGTCCCTATGAGGGTCTCTTCTCCTAAGTTTAAGCCTCGGTTCATCGGCCCGTATAAGATATTGGAGATTCTTAACTGTCATGATCTCCATGGCCAGAGAACTAGCATAAGCCTCTATAGGAACAAGCTCTTGGAAGATGTAACTATACTGACCATGAACTAAACCTACCGCATCATCTAGAAGTAGCCAGGTAGCATGTCCTACTTTTTATCCCTATATGCCCAGCGCCGGCCGGAGAACTAAATAATGCTAGCAGAGGGAAATATAAGACCTGACTCACCTCTAGAGAAATGCCCAAAAAAAGGAGACAGAAGCCCCCCACATATATTGGCGGTGATATGAGATGAAACAACAAACGCAGCAGGAAAATAGTTTTAGCAAATTTGAGGTCCGCTTTCTAGATAGCAGAAGACAGAAAGCATACTTTCATGGTCAGTAGAAAACCCTAACAAAACACATCCAGAAATTACTTTAGGACTCTGGCATTAACTCATAATACCAGAGTGGCAATTCCTGATCAACAAGAGCTTTCCAGACACAGTAACGAAACTGCAGCTGTGAACTGGAACCAAAATACAAAAACAAAACATGGACGAATGTCCAACTTATCTAGTAGATGTCTGGGAGCAGGAACAAGCACAGAGAGGCTTCTGATAACATTGTTGACCGGCAAGCATCTAACAGAGAAGCCAGGTTATATAGCGACACCCAGATCTAATCAGAACAGGTGAACAGGGAAGATGATGTCACAAGTTCAATTCCACCAGTAGCCACCGGGGGAGCCCAGAATCCAAATTCACAACAGTACCCCCCCCTCAAGGAGGGGGCACCGAACCCTCACCAGAACCACCAGGGCGATCAGGATGGGCCCTATGAAAGGCACGAACCAGATCAGAGGCATGAACATCAGATGCAGTGACCCAAGAATTATCCTCCTGGCCATATCCCTTCCACTTGACCAGATACTGGAGTCTCCGTCTGGAAACACGGGAGTCTAGGATTTTTTCCACAACGTACTCCAACTCACCCTCAACCAACACCGGAGCAGGAGGCTCAACGGAAGGCACAACCGGTGCCTCATACCTGCGCAATAACGACCGATGAAAAACGTTATGAATAGAAAAGGATGCAGGGAGGTCCAAACGGAAGGAAACAGGGTTAAGAATCTCCAATATTTTATACGGACCGATGAACCGAGGCTTAAACTTAGGAGATGAGACCCTCATAGGGACAAAACGAGAAGACAACCACACCAAATCTCCAACACAAAGCCGAGGACCAACACGACGGTGACGGTTGGCAAAAAGCTGAGTCTTCTCCTGGGACAACTTTAAATTGTCCATCACCTGCCCCCAGATATGATGCAATCTCTCCACCACCGCATCCACTCCAGGACAATCCGAGGATTCCATCTGACCGGAGGAAAATCGAGGATGGAACCCCGAATTACAGAAAAACGGGGAAACCAAGGTGGCAGAGCTGGCCCGATTATTGAGGGCGAACTCCGCCAATGGCAAAAAAGCAACCCAATCATCCTGGTCAGCAGACACAAAACACCTCAGATATGTCTCCAGGGTCTGATTAGTCCGCTCGGTCTGGCCATTAGTCTGAGGGTGAAAAGCAGACGAAAAAGACAAATCTATGCCCATCCTAGCACAAAATGCCCGCCAAAATCTAGACACAAATTGGGTTCCTCTGTCAGAAACGATATTCTCAGGAATACCATGCAAACGAACAACATTTTGAAAAAACAGGGGCACCAACTCGGAAGAAGAAGGCAATTTGGGCAGGGGAACCAAATGAACCATCTTAGAAAAACGGTCACACACCACCCAGATGACAGACATCTTCTGAGAAACAGGCAGATCTGAAATAAAATCCATCGAGATGTGTGTCCAAGGCCTCTTAGGAATAGGCAAGGGCAACAATAATCCACTAGCCCGAGAACAACAAGGCTTGGCCCGAGCACAAACGTCACAAGACTGCACAAAGCCTCGCACATCTCGTGACAGGGAAGGCCACCAGAAGGATCTTGCCACCAAATCCCTGGTACCAAAAATTCCAGGATGACCTGCCAACGCAGAAGAATGCACCTCAGAGATGACTTTACTGGTCCAATCATCAGGAACAAACAGCCTATCAGGCGGACAACGATCCGGTCTATCCGCCTGAAACTCCTGCAAGGCCCGCCGCAGGTCTGGAGAAACGGCTGACAAGATAACTCCCTCCTTAAGAATACCTGTGGGGTCAGAGTTGCCAGGTGAATCAGGCTCAAAACTCCTAGAAAGGGCATCCGCCTTAACATTCTTAGAACCTGGTAGGTACGATACCACAAAATTAAACCGAGAAAAAAATAATGACCAGCGCGCCTGTCTAGGATTCAGGCGCCTGGCGGTCTCAAGATAAATCAAATTTTTGTGGTCAGTCAATACCACCACCTGATGTCTGGCCCCCTCGAGCCAATGGCGCCACTCCTCAAACGCCCACTTCATGGCCAAAAGCTCCCGATTCCCAACATCATAATTCCGCTCAGCGGGCGAAAATTTACGGGAAAAGAAGGCACAAGGCCTCATCACGGCGCAGTCAGAACTTTTCTGCGACAACACTGCCCCAGCTCCGATCTCAGAAGCGTCGACCTCAACCTGAAAAGGAAGAGTCACATCAGGCTGACGCAACACAGGGGCAGAAGAAAAACAGCGCTTAAGCTCCTGAAAGGCCTCCACAGCATCAGGGGACCAATTAGCAACATCAGCACCCTGTCTAGTCAAATCGGTCAATGGCTTAACGACATCCGAAAAACCAGAAATAAATCGACGATAAAAGTTGGCAAAGCCCAAAAATTTCTGAAGACTTTTAAGAGAAGAGGGCTGCGTCCAATCACAAATAGCTTGAACCTTGACAGGATCCATCTCAATGGAAGAGGGAGAAAAAATATATCCCAAAAAGGAAATTCTCTGAACCCCAAAAACGCACTTAGAACCCTTGACACACAGAGAATTAGACCGCAAAACCTGAAAAACCCTCTTAACTTGCCGGACATGAGAGTCCCAGTCATCCGAAAAAATCAGAATATCATCCAGATACACTATCATAAATTTATCCAAAAAATCGCGGAAAATATCATGCATAAAGGACTGGAAGACTGAAGGGGCATTAGAAAGACCAAAAGGCATCACCAAATACTCAAAGTGGCCCTCGGGCGTATTAAATGCGGTTTTCCACTCATCCCCCTGCCTGATCCGCACCAAATTATACGCCCCACGGAGATCAATCTTAGAGAACCACTTGGCCCCCTTTATGCGAGCAAACAAATCAGTCAGCAACGGCAATGGGTATTGATATTTAACCGTGATTTTATTCAAAAGCCGATAATCAATACATGGTCTCAAAGAGCCGTCTTTTTTTGACACAAAGAAAAAACCGGCTCCTAAGGGAGATGACGATGGACGAATATGTCCCTTTTCCAAGGACTCCTTTATATATTCTCGCATAGCAGTATGTTCAGGCACAGACAGATTAAATAAACGACCCTTTGGGTATTTACTACCCGGAATTAAATCTATAGCACAATCGCACTCACGGTGCGGAGGTAGTGAACCAAGCTTGGGTTCTTCAAAGACGTCACGATAGTCAGACAGGAACTCAGGGATTTCAGAGGGGATAGATGATGAAATGGACACCAAAGGTACGTCCCCATGAGTCCCCTTACATCCCCAGCTCAACACAGACATAGCTCTCCAGTCAAGGACTGGGTTGTGAGACTGCAGCCATGGCAATCCCAGCACCAAATCCTCATGTAGATTATACAGCACTAGAAAACGAATAGTCTCCTGGTGATCCGGATTAATACACATAGTCACTTGTGTCCAGTATTGTGGTTTATTATTAGCCAATGGGGTGGAGTCAATCCCCTTCAGAGGAATAAGAGTTTCCAAAGGCTCTAAATCATACCCACAACGATTGGCAAAGGACCAATCCATAAGACTCAAAGCGGCGCCAGAGTCGATATAGGCGTCAGTAGTAATAGATGACAAAGAGCAAATCAGGGTCACAGACAAAATAAATTTAGACTGTAAAGTGCCAATGGAAACAGATTTATCAAGCTTTTTAGTACGTTTAGAGCATGCTGATATAACATGAGTAGAATCCCCACAATAGAAACACAACCCATTTTTCCGTCTAAAATTCTGCCGCTCGCTTCTGGACAGAATTCTATCACACTGCATGCTTTCTGGCGTCTTCTCAGTGGACACCGCCAGATGGTGCACTGGTTTGCGCTCCCGCAGACGCCTATCGATCTGAATGGCCATTGTCATGGACTCATTCAGACCCGCAGGCACAGGGAACCCCACCATAACATCCTTAATGGCATCAGAGAGACCCTCTCTGAAAGTAGCCGCCAAGGCACACTCATTCCACTGAGTAAGCACAGACCATTTACGGAATCTTTGGCAGTAAATTTCAGCTTCATCTTGCCCCTGCGATAGGGACATCAAAGTTTTTTCTGCCTGAAGTTCCAAATGAGGTTCCTCATACAGCAAGCCCAAGGCCAAAAAAAACGCATCCACATTGCGCAACGCAGGATCCCCTGGTGCCAATGCAAAAGCCCAGTCTTGAGGGTCGCCGCGGAGCAAGGAAATCACAATCCCAACCTGCTGTGCAGGGTCTCCAGCAGAACGAGATTTCAGGGACAAAAATAGCTTACAATTATTTCTAAAATTCTGAAAGCTAGATCTATTCCCTGAGAAGAATTCCGGCAAAGGAATTCTCGGCTCTGATACCGGAGCATGAACAACAAAATCTTGCAAACTTTGTACTTTCGTGGCGAGATTATTCAAACCTGCAGTTACACTCTGTAGATCCATTATAGACAGGTGAACATAGAGCCATTCAAAGATTAGAAGGAGAGAGAAAAAAAAGAAAGACTGCAGCATAGACAGACTGGCAAGTGATCCAATTAAGAGCACAGAAAAAAAAAAAAAAAAAAAAAAAAACTCTCAGCAGACTTCTTATTTCTCTCCTTTCTCAGCCAAGGATTTTAACCCTTTAGTGGGCCGGTCAAACTGTCATGATCTCCATGGCCAGAGAACTAGCATAAGCCTCTATAGGAACAAGCTCTTGGAAGATGTAACTATACTGACCATGAACTAAACCTACCGCATCATCTAGAAGTAGCCAGGTAGCATGTCCTACTTTTTATCCCTATATGCCCAGCGCCGGCCGGAGAACTAAATAATGCTAGCAGAGGGAAATATAAGACCTGACTCACCTCTAGAGAAATGCCCAAAAAAAGGAGACAGAAGCCCCCCACATATATTGGCGGTGATATGAGATGAAACAACAAACGCAGCAGGAAAATAGTTTTAGCAAATTTGAGGTCCGCTTTCTAGATAGCAGAAGACAGAAAGCATACTTTCATGGTCAGTAGAAAACCCTAACAAAACACATCCAGAAATTACTTTAGGACTCTGGCATTAACTCATAATACCAGAGTGGCAATTCCTGATCAACAAGAGCTTTCCAGACACAGTAACGAAACTGCAGCTGTGAACTGGAACCAAAATACAAAAACAAAACATGGACGAATGTCCAACTTATCTAGTAGATGTCTGGGAGCAGGAACAAGCACAGAGAGGCTTCTGATAACATTGTTGACCGGCAAGCATCTAACAGAGAAGCCAGGTTATATAGCGACACCCAGATCTAATCAGAACAGGT
Source organism: Ranitomeya variabilis (assembly GCF_051348905.1). Lineage (NCBI taxonomy): Eukaryota > Metazoa > Chordata > Amphibia > Anura > Dendrobatidae > Ranitomeya > Ranitomeya variabilis. The sequence goes on along the minus strand of NC_135238.1, from coordinate 187,066,451 downwards.
GAACAGGGAAGATGATGTCACAAGTTCAATTCCACCAGTAGCCACCGGGGGAGCCCAGAATCCAAATTCACAACACTTAACCCTGTTTCCTTCCGTTTGGACCTCCCTGCATCCTTTTCTATTCATAACGTTTTTCATCGGTCATTATTGCGCAGGTATGAGGTACCGGTTGTGCCTTCCGTTGAGCCTCCTGCTCCGGTGTTGGTTGAGGGTGAGTTGGAGTACGTTGTGGAGAAAATCTTAGACTCTCGTGTTTCCAGACGGAGACTCCAGTATCTGGTCAAGTGGAAGGGATACGGCCAGGAGGATAATTCTTGGGTGAATGCATCTGATGTTCATGCCTCTGATCTGGTTCGTGCCTTTCATAGGGCCCATCCTGATCGCCCTGGTGGTTCTGGTGAGGGTTCGGTGCCCCCTCCTTGAGGGGGGGGTACTGTTGTGAATTTGGATTCTGGGCTCCCCCGGTGGCTACTGGTGGAATTGAACTGGTGTTTTCATCTTCTCTGTTCACCTGTTCCCATCAAGATGTGGGAGTCGCTATATAACCTTGCTGCTCTGTTAGTTGCTTGCCGGTCATCAATGTTATCAGAAGCCTCTCTGTGCTTGTTCCTGCTCCTAGACAACTACTAGATAAGTTGGACTCTTGTCCATGTTTGTTTTTGCATTTTTGTTCCAGTTCACAGCTGTAGTTTCGTTACTGTGTCTGGAAAGCTCTTGTGAACAGGAATTGCCACTCTGGTGTTATGAGTTAATGCCAGAGTTTTAAAGTAATTTCTGGATGGTGTTTTGATAGGGTTTTCAGCTGACCATGAAAGTGTCCTTTCTGTCTTCTGCTATGTAGTAAGTGGACCTCAAATTTGCTAAACCTATTTTCATACTACGTTTGTTATTTCATCTTAATTCACCGCCAATACATGTGGGGGGCCTCTGTCTCCTTTCGGGGTATTTCTCTAGAGGTGAGCTAGGACTAATATTTTCCTCTGCTAGCATTATTTAGTCCTCCGGCTGGTGCTGGGCATCTAGAATCAACGTAGGCATGCTACCCGGCCACTGCTAGTTGTGCGTTAGGTTTAGTTCATGGTCAGCTCAGTTCCCATCTTCCAAGAGCTAGTTCCTATATATGCTGATGCTATGTTCTCTTGCCATTGAGAACATGACACATCACCAAATACTCAAAGTGGCCCTCGGGCGTATTAAATGCGGTTTTCCACTCATCCCCCTGCTTAATTCGCACCAAATTATACGCCCCACGGAGATCTATCTTAGAGAACCACTTGGCCCCCTTTATGCGAGCAAACAAATCAGTCAGCAGTGGCAACGGATATTGATATTTAACCGTGATTTTATTCAAAAGCCGATAATCAATACACGGCCTCAAAGAGCCATCTTTCTTAGACACAAAGAAAAAACCGGCTCCTTAGGGAGATGACGAAGGACGAATATGTCCCTTTTCCAAGGACTCCTTTATATATTCTCGCATAGCAGCATGTTCAGGCACAGACAGATTAAATAAACGACCCTTAGGGTATTTACTACCCGGAATCAAATCTATGGCACAATCGCACTCCCGGTGCGGAGGTAATGAACCAAGCTTAGGTTCTTCAAAAACGTCACGATAGTCAGACAAGAATTCAGGAATCTCAGAGGGAATAGATGACGAAATGGAAACCAAAGGTACGTCCCCATGCATCCCCTTACATCCCCAGCTTAACACAGATATAGCGTTCCAGTCGAGGACTGGGTTATGAGATTGCAGCCATGGCAATCCAAGCACCAACACATCATGTAGATTATACAGCACAAGAAAGCGAACAATCTCCTGATGATCCGGATTAATTCGCATAGTTACTTGTGTCCAGTATTGTGGTTTATTACTAGCCAATGGGGTGGAGTCAATCCCCTTCAGAGGTATAGGAGTTTCAAGAGGCTCTAAATCATACCCACAGCGTTTGGCAAAGGACCAATCCATAAGACTCAAAGCGGCGCCAGAGTCGACATAGGCATCCGCGGTAATAGATGATAAAGAACAAATCAGGGTCACAGATAGAATAAACTTAGACTGAAAAGTGCCAATTGAAACTGACTTATCAAGCTTCTTAGTACGCTTAGAGCATGCTGATATAACATGAGTTGAATCACCACAATAAAAGCACAACCCATTTTTTCGTCTAAAATTCTGCCGTTCGCTTCTGGACAGAATTCTATCACATTGCATATTCTCTGGCGTCTTCTCAGTAGACACCGCCAAATGGTGCACAGGTTTGCGCTCCCGCAGACGTCTATCGATCTGGATAGCCATTGTCATGGACTCATTCAGACCCGCAGGCACAGGGAACCCCACCATAACATCCTTAACGGCATCAGAGAGACCCTCTTTGAAATTCGCCGCCAGGGCGCACTCATTCCACTGAGTAAGCACAGACCATTTACGGAATTTTTGGCAGTATATTTCAACTTCATCTTGCCCCTGAGATAGGGACATCAAGGCTTTTTCCGCCTGAAGCTCTAAATGAGGTTCCTCATAAAGCAACCCCAAGGCCAGAAAAAACGCATCCACATTGAGCAACGCAGGATCCCCTGGAGCCAATGCAAAAGCCCAATCTTGAGGGTCGCCCCGGAGCAAGGAAATCACAATCCTGACCTGCTGAGCAGGATCTCCAGCAGAGCGAGATTTCAGGGACAAAAACAACTTGCAATTATTTTTGAAATTTTGAAAGCAAGATCTATTCCCCGAGAAAAATTCAGGCAAAGGAATTCTAGGTTCAGATATAGGAACATGAACAACAAAATCTTGTAAATTTTGAACTTTCGTGGTGAGATTATTCAAACCTGCAGCTAAACTCTGAATATCCATTTTAAACAGGTGAACACAGAGCCATTCCAGGATTAGAAGGAGAGAGAGAGAGGAAGGCTGCAATATAGGCAGACTTGCAAGTGATTCAATTGAAAGCACACTCAGAACTGAAGGAAAAAAAAAAAAAAAAAAAAAAAATTTCAGCAGACTTCTTTTTTCTCTCCTTTCTCTGCCAATTAATTTAACCCTTTGCTGGCCGGTCAAACTGTTATGGTTCTCAATGGCAAGAGAATATAGCCCAGCATACATAGGAACTAGCTCTTGGAAGGATGGAAACTTAAACTGACCATGAACTAAACCTGCCGCACAACTAACAGTAGCCGGGTAGCGTAGCCTGCGTTTTATCCCTAGACGCCCAGCGCCGGCCGGAGGACTAACTAATCCTGGCAGAGGAAAATATAGTCCTGGCTCACCTCTAGAGAAATTTCCCCGAAAGGCAGACAGAGGCCCCCACATATATTGGCGGTGATTTAAGATGAAAATGACAAACGTATTATGAAAATAGGTTTAGCAAAATCGAGGTCCGCTTACTAGATAGCAGGAAGACAGAAAGGGTACTTTCATGGTCAGCTGAAAACCCTATCAATACACCATCCTGAAATTACTTTAAGACTCTAGTATTAACTCATAACATCAGAGTGGCAATTTCAGATCACAAGAGCTTTCCAGACACAGAAACGAAACTGCAGCTGTGAACTGGAACAAAATGCAAAAAACAAACAAGGACAAAAGTCCGACTTAGCTGGAAGTTGTCTGGTAGCAGGAACATGCACAGAAAGGCTTCTGATTACAATGTTGACCGGCATGGAAGTGACAGAGGAGCAAGGTTAAATAGCGACTCCCACATCCTGATGGGAACAGGTGAACAGAGGGGATGATGCACACAAGTTCAATTCCACCAGTGGCCACCGGGGGAGCCCAAAATCCAATTTCACAACATCGCATGTTGTCACATGTTGCATGTTGACGCATGTCACATGTCGTTGCATGTCACATGCCGTCACATGTTGTTGCATGTTGCATGTGGCATGTTGCATGTCATATGTCGCATTCCCTCTCATGTCGCCACATGTTGCATGTCACATGGTGTATGTTGTATGTCTGTATGTACTGTGTCTGCATGTTGTATGTACTGTATGTCTGTATGTATGTACGTGTGTGTGTGTGTGTGTTGTTTTTTTTTACATTCAACACATTAGCTGGATGATGGGACTACTACTGTCCCATCATTGGCTAATGTGTCACTCACTGTCACTGTAGCAGGCATCGTCCGATAGGACTTGTAGTCCCATCGGACGACGCCTGCACACAGAGACACACACAGCAATGACGCCTGCAGCAGACCCCAGCACGGCCAGCGGACCCACCGCACCGCCCGGCGTAGCCCCACAGCACATCCCGGCGCCGACACATGCCGGCGCAGGCACCGGCAGATGCCGGCACCACGGCACATCTCGGCGCCGACACATCCCGGCGCAGGCACCGGCACATGCCAGCACCACAGCACATCCAAGCATCACGGCACATCCAAGTATCACGGCACATCCCGACGCGGCACAATGGCAAATCCAGGCACAGCACCACGGCACATCCCGCAGACTCCTCTGCGCCCACCCATCCCAGAACACAGCGTTCACATCCCTACCTACTACCTAGCCCTCTGCTGGATGTCCTCATATGAACTCGAGCGTGGGAACTTTTCACAGGCTCCAGTTCATGAGGACATCCAGCAGAGGGCGCATCACCGCAACTCAAGGTAACTACAGGTCACCCTGCTTTCCATTCATTCCCCTGGTTTTTACAGGCAGGTGCGGCTGCATTAACAGGCTTCTGCTTGTAAAATTAGTTAACCCTTTCAGATGGATTTGCAACGTGGGACAGAACGACAGAAGGTATGGAATATTGTTGTTTGTTTTTTTTTTACTTTGTTTCAGGTGACAAGGGTCTTCAGGTGGATTAAGAGTCTAATAAAATATTACAACAACATCTGTCTTTATTTCATTAAAATACTTTGTAATAATGTGTGTTTTCTTAACCATTTCATACTATTGGATTAATAATGGATAGGTGTCATAATTGACGCCTCTCCGTTATTAATCTGGCTTAATGTCACCTTACAATAGCAAGGTGACATTAACCCTTCATTACCCCATATCCCACCGCTACACGGGAGTGGGAAGAGAGTGGCCAAGTGCCAGAATAGGCGCATCTTCCAGATGTGCCTTTTCTGGGGTGGCTGGGGGCAGATGTTTTTAGCCAGGGGGGGGCCAATAACCATGGACCCTCTCCAGGCTATTAATATCTGCCCTCAGTCACTGGCTTTACCACTCTGGTGGAGAAAATTGTGCGGGAGCCCACGCCAATTTTTTCCGTGATTTAACCCTTTAATTTAATAGCTAGAGGGCCCAAATTTTGCACATACACACTACTAACATTATTAGTGTGGAATATGCAAAAAAAAAGGGATATGAGATGGTTTACTGTATGTAAACCATGTCTCATATCCTGTCGGGTTTGGGAAGGAGATAGCAAAAGCCGGCAATTGAATTGCCGGCTTTTCTCTATAACACCGCTGCGTATTTCTTGCAAGTCACACTGCTGGTTCGTGAGTAATCCATATTTTTCTCGCCCCCATAGACTTTCATTGGCGATTTTTTTGCGCAATACGGTGACAAACGCAGCATGCTGCGATTTTCTACGGCCGTATAATACAGATCCGTAAAATACGGCTGATAGGAGCTGGGCCATAGAGAATCATTGGGCCGTGTGTAATGCGTATTTTACGGACGTATTTTCTTGCGCTCATACGTCCGTAAAACTCGCTAGTGTGACGCCGGCCTAACTGTCCTAAAACCTCTGCCAAACCCGTCACATTTTTGCCCTATGTAATACATTTGTGGTCTTCCCTAGAAATATTAGACACTTTCCCATTCATCTATAAATTAGCTTAATAAACTTGGAACTAAATTAATTAATACAATTGATAATTATCAACGGCTCATTCACACGTTATATTTTCTTATACTAGTGATGATGATATTTTTATTTCTATAGCGCCAACATTTTCTGACCACTTTACAATTAAGCAGGGACATGAACAGACAATAAATATATCACAAAGTGACACAGATCAGCAGGTACAGGAGGAGTGAGGGTCCTGCTCGCAAGCTACAATCTATAAGGAAATAGGGTGGGATGTGCTATCCGTGCTTTTCACAGATAACACTTGTGCCTAAAATAGTGAATGGGGCAGTTCACATGTCCGGGATTGTTTGTAGTCCATACAAAATCATGGAGATATGTTCCATACTGATCCAAACGTCAGAACAAAATTGTCAATGCAAGTCTATGGGTCTGTGTAAAAATCGAACAGAACTGTCATCTTAGTGATGTCCGAGTCCGATCTAAACGTCAGATCAAAATACACATATAGCTCAGCCGTGAGACCACCATCGATCCTGGTCAAGTATCCAACATCTTTGGCTGTGAGGCTATGTGCACACGTCAGGATTTCTTGCAGAAATTTCCTGACCAAAACCGGACATTTTCTGCAAGAAATCCTGTGCGTTTTTTCATGTTTTTCTCGCATTTTTTGTGTGGATTTTTTTGCAGATTTTTCCGGGGGTTCCAAATGCAATAATATGGTGGGAAATCCGCAAAAAATCAGCAAAATTAATGAACATGCTGCGTTTTTTACCGCGATGCATTTTTTTCGCGGGAAAAAAAAGTGACATATGCACAAAAATTGCGGAATGCATTCTAAATGATGGGATGCATATGTATGCGTTTTTATAGCGAAAAAACGCAAAAAATCCGGAAAGTGTGTACATACCCTGAAACAACCCCATATGATCAGGTTTCCTCTACCAAAACTTGACAGTTCCTTCAATGATTGCAGCCATTGGCCCCGTTTTCCCTTGTTTCTTCCAGACCCATTTGCACCCATCAGAGACTAGTCTGTTGCCTTTCATCTCATCGCTCCAAATCACCCATCTTCAATCTTATACTGTCCATTTGTCATACGTTTTTGCAAACTCAAGCCAACGCTTCTCATCACAATAGTGAAGTTGAAGTCTCTCACCTTATTTGCAGCTTCCAGACTTGTGTAACGTCTGCAGGACAATTGATTGATTTTTGTATGGTTATCCTGAGGAAGGAGTCGGTGGAATCTGAAACGCATCAACAATAAACAATACATTTGTGTATAAGACAGCCAAGATGATTGTCTATAAAATGATGGGAGTCTCACGTTGGAAGCAGTAGTGGATGGTGAGATATGGAGCCTGAAAGTCAAAAGGTCAAAACATTGTTACTCTTTTGCTCGTCAGTGTGTTTGTCTTAGGGTATGTGTCCACGGGCCGTTTTACATCCGGAATAGCAGCGGATTGAACGCTGAGCAGAGCCGCAGCATTCAATCTGCCGCGTCCAGATGTTACAGCATAGTGGAGGGGATTTTATGAAATCCCGTCTCCACTATGCGTGCTAATACGCACCCGGCGGCCCTGCGATTCCGGACATGCGCCGCGTCTTTTTAGATCGCAGCATGTCCGTTTACCTTGCTGCGCCGCTGCAAGGTAAATCACAGGGCCCTATGTGTGGGGTGCGATGATGCCGGATGTGTGCAATGAACACATCCGGCATCATCGTGTCTCCAGAAGGGGGCGGGGCTTAGGGCAGAGCGAGTTTTCCGCTCCGTCCAAAGCGCCGGCCATCCTGAACGTGGACACGCACCCTTAGGATCTTCTTGTGTTTTTAGGGGGTTGATTTGTGGTCTGTTTATTTTATACTTATTATTGGTAATTTTTAAAATATATTTATTTGTGTTAATAATTTTTGATATATTATATTACTACTATATTTTTAATACAGATTGTTATATGGAAAAAAATACATTGAAGAAAAAAACCTGATATAAACAATAGGTCATTTTCTCATGAGGCCTTCAGCGTAACCTCATTATAATGTGATATTTGCAGGTGATTCATGTTTCGTCCTGAAGGTTTAGAGCTGGAGTGGCCTCTGCTGGTAACACCTAGTACTGCACAACAGATGGAAGCATTTTATTGGTTTCGCCAGTAGGTGTCAGTAGCGCTCAGTGTAACGGCATCACAGAGAGATAAGGAGACGTAATATCACAATCTGGGGAGATAGTGAGAAAGTACAGGAGGAATATATATATATATATATTTACATTTTCATATTTTGCATAGTTCATTATTTTTACCTTCAAAGCAGCAACCGAATAATAATTATTGCAGATGTGACTGAGGGTTAATAATGATCTGGTGAAAAAAGAAAAAACAGCTCCGACTCTAGGGGCATTGTAGCACGGAAGCCAAGGGATCAAATGTAGAAACAATTCAGCGTCTTAAAATGTCGATGTTTATTAGAGAACTAAGTACAAAGTTCAATGCATAGTATTTACATAGACAGTCTTGAATGTTTGCATTGAATTTTCTAATAAACATCACAATTTTAAGAAATTGGATCTTTTTCTACATTAATAATGATTTCCCGATCTAAAATGAATATTTTCTGTGTGTATAAAAAGTGGTTGTCACGCTGTGTTGTCCAGCCTGCTCTCCATTGTAGACTCTACAACGAGGGCTATGGACGGGGCGATCCGCACCGCTGATCGGCATGGGGTCTCTTAGGCCGCGTCCGACCTCCTCCCACTTCAGGACCACTGGTTAGTTCTGAGGTCCCCCAGAGTCACAAATACCGACCTGATGTTGACACCCCAATCGGCATAGCACAGGGCAGCCCAGAACACCTGGACTCAAGCGCTCCAGCACTCAGCCTCCCTGGTAACTAGGATTACAGGCGCACGCCACCGCGCCCGGCGATTGTCTAGTGCTGCTATTACTGACTAGAGGCTGCAAGGAGCCGTGACGTCATCGGGAGCCACAGCGCCATCTAGTGTCTGCAGGATGAACCTGCCATAAAGTCAGTAACATAAGTCAGTATACCGCTGCAACATGGTCACAAATCACAGTAACATCAGAAATAACCTCAGAAATACTCTGACACCGGAGTCTGATACTTGATTCTGATACCTGACTTTCACATATCAAAGTCACAAATGAAAGTCAAACCTCAGAAATACTCTGTCTGATACCGGAGTCTGATACTTGACTCTGATACAGGAAATTAGTAAAATTAGTAAAATTAGCAAAAATTAGTACCTGGGATCACTTGACCTTGTGGTGCAATGGTAAGGCCGACGGCTGTAGTCTCTAGACGCAGGATCCATTTTTTGTCGGCCGGATCCTTTTTTTTTCCCGCCGGATTGGTTTTATCTTTCTGCCGGATCCGTTTTTTCCGCCGGGTCCGTTTTTTTCCGCCGATCCGTTTTTTTTTGCCGAATCCGTCGTTTTTTCGCCAGTTGGTTTGTTTTTGCGCCGGATCCGTTTTTTTACGCCAGATCCGGTTTTTTTCGCCGGATCCGTATTTTTCCGCCGATCCGTTTTTCCGCCGGATCCGTTTTTTTTCCGCCGGATTCGATTTTTTTCCGCAGATCCGGTTTTTTTTTGCCGAATCCGTTTTTTTTCCCGCCAATCTGTTTGTTTTTCCGCTGGATCCGTTTTTTTTCCGCCGATCCGTGTTTTTTTGCCGAATCTGTTTTTTTCCGCCAATCGGTTTGTTTTTGCGCCGGATCCGTTTTTTTACACCAGATCCGTTTTTTTTCGCCGGATCCGTATTTTTCCGCCGATCCGTTTTTCCGCCGGATCCGTTTTTTTTCCGCCGGATTCGTTTTTTTTCCGCAGATCCGGGTTTTTTTGCCGAATCCGTTTTTTTTTCCGCCAATCTGTTTGTTTTTCCGCCGGATCCGTTCTTTTCCGCCGATCTGTGTTTTTTTGCCGAATCCGGTTTTTTTCCGCCAATCGGTTTGTTTTTGCGCCGGATCCGTTTTTTTTACCCCAGATCCGTTTTTTTCCGCCGGATCCGTATTTTTCCGCCGATCCGTTTTTCCGCCGGATCCGTTTTTTTTCCGCCGGATTCGTTTTTTTTCCGCAGATCCGGGTTTTTTTGCCGAATCCGTTTTTTTTTCCGCCAATCTGTTTGTTTTTCCGCCGGATCCGTTCTTTTCCGCCGATCTGTGTTTTTTTGCCGAATCCGGTTTTTTTCCGCCAATCGGTTTGTTTTTGCGCCGGATCCGTTTTTTTTACCCCAGATCCGTTTTTTTTTCGCCGGATCCGTGTTTTTCCGCCGATCGGGTTTTTTTTGCCCCGGATCCATTTTATTACAAGCCAGATCCGTTTTTTTTTCCGCCGGATCCGTTTTATTTTTCTGATCCGTTTTTTTTGCCGACTTTGTTTTTATCCCGCCAATCCGTTTTTTTTGTGCCTGATCCGGTTTTTTTTTACGCCGATCCGTTTTTTTTTTGCCGAATCCGTTTTTTTTCCCGCCAATCTGTTTGTTTTTCCGCTGGATCCGTTTTTTTTCCGCCGATCCGTGTTTTTTTGCCGAATCTGTTTTTTTCCGCTAATCGGTTTGTTTTTGCGCCGGATCCGTTTTTTTACACCAGATCCGTTTTTTTTCGCCGGATCCGTATTTTTCCGCCGATCCGTTTTTCCGCCGGATCCGTTTTTTTTCCGCCGGATTCGTTTTTTTTCCGCAGATCCGGGTTTTTTTGCCGAATCCGTTTTTTTTTCCGCCAATCTGTTTGTTTTTCCGCCGGATCCGTTCTTTTCCGCCGATCTGTGTTTTTTTGCCGAATCCGTTTTTTTTCCGCCAATCGGTTTGTTTTTGCGCCGGATCCGTTTTTTTTTTACCCCAGATCCGTTTTTTTTTAGCCGGATCCGTGTTTTTCCGCCAATCGGATTTTTTTTGCCCCGGATCCATTTTATTACAAGCCAGATCCGTTTTTTTTTCCGCCGGATCCGTTTTATTTTTCTGATCCGTTTTTTTTGCCGACTTTGTTTTTATCCCGCCAATCCGTTTTTTTTTGTGCCTGATCCGGTTCTTTTTTACGCCGATCCGTTTTTTTTTTTTGCCGAATCCGTTTTGTTCCCGCCGATCGGGTTTTTTTTGCACCGGATCCGTTTTTTTACAAGCCAGATCCGTTTTTTTTTCGCCGATCCGTTTTTTTTACCTAATCCGTTTTTTTTTCGCCGATCCGTTTTTTTCCACCTAATCCGTTTTTTTTTACGCCAGATCCGTTTTTTTCCGCCAGATCCGTTTTTTTCCGCCGATCCGTATTTTCTTTTTGCCGAATCCGTTTTGTTCCCGCCAATCGGGGTTTTTTTTGCGCCGGATCTGTTTTTTTGACAAGCCAGATCCGTGTTTTTTCCGACGGATCCGTTTTTTCCTGCTGATCTGTTTTTTTTTGTGCCGGATCCGTTTTTTTCCCGCCGGATCCGTTTTTTTCCGCCGGATCCGTTTTTTTTCGCCGGGGATGTGCATGTCTTCAGTGCCATCTCACAGATCTGCGGAGCATCATTTCTCTCTGTAAGTTATACCTTGATTCAACTTGGCCAAGTGTTTTTGCAGTACCATTATATCTCCATCCATGATTTCTCAAGCACTTTTCCAAAATTGTGTAGTCAAGCTAAGTGAATTCACTATCTACCTTTCTGTTATTTCATAAGCAGTTGCGATGATCGGCATCTTCTCTGAAGTACTGATGAAAACAGAATCATTTTACTTCTTTTCAAGAACAGGTTAGTGCTTCTCTTGATTTCTGTTCTAACTTGGCTTGTCCCATGACTTCTATCTCACTAATGCTACAAGGGGTTTTCCATTCTCTCCCAATGATGTAGCAGCATGTCTCCCCAGTGTCAGACCGGGGTGTTTAGAGCCCAATAGACGAATGCGAAGGGTCACCTCACAGCTGCAAGAAAAGATTTTCTTTTTGCTCTTATGCTCAAGGACCAAGTGTTCTACCATCTGAAGTTGCCTGCACTATTACAATATATTTTTGGATTCCATACGGCAAACAGCATAATAGAAAAGAAATCTAAATGGCTGATTCTCCTTTTGGTTAGTGACGTCACATCTGTGAAAATATTGAATCAAAATTATTCAAAAAGTGATACACACTATATAATCATATAATTAAAAAGTAAAGGCTGTGACACCAAAAAATGAGCTCTCACACAGATCCGGAAATATAAAAAAAATATATTAGAATATGGCAATGAAACAAGCAGAATAAAAATGTTCCCACGTTTAGTTTTTTTCTAGTAAACACAAGTAAAGCTCTACTTATTGTTGTGCTGCTGTAGTCATACTGACCTGGAGAAGGACGTCAAAGGGAACCTGTCGGCAGGATTGTGCACAGTAACCGACACACAGTGTCAGGTCGGCGGCGTCATACTGATTACAATGATACCTGGTGATGAAATCTATCTTGTTGTTTCTTAATCTTTATTCTCAGTTTTGTGGTGCTCATATGCTCGAGTCCTAACACGGGGTTCATGTATGTGGTGCTCTGATTAGGTATTCATAATGCAGACTGCTGACAGGTCACTGATCCCTTGGCGATCCCCGACAGCTGCTACTGCGCAAGCGGCGCCATATTTGATGAGGATTTTTAAAATCTTCTCTAGTAAGATGGTGACGCTGGCGCATGCGCAGTTGCAGCTATCGGATCTCTATACAAACCGATAGCTGCTATTGCACAGGTGCCCCAAGTGCCACTGACAAAATTGATATTTTATTTTTGCTCAAGGAAATCTGCAAAAGGGATTAAGTGCACAGTAACCATGCGATTATGCTGCAGTGCAGGGGCCAAGGCTGGCATCTGCCTGCAAAAGCGTTTCTTTTTTTTATTCACTATGTGATTGTATTCATTATGGAAACTAGGGGGCGGGTCAGTGAGGGATCAGTGACCTGTCAGCATTTTGCATTATGAATAGCTAATCAGAGCATCACATGAAGACCCCCACAGGCCGCCCCGAAGCACAAGCATATCATTAACTCAATCCTGAAAATAAAGATTAAACAACAACCACAAGACGGATTTCAGCACCAGGTCTCATTGTAATCAGTATAACGGCGCCGACCTGACACTGTGTGTAGTTTGCTGAACACAATCCTGCTGACAGGTTCTTCAGAGCACGTGGGGAACGGCATTAAAATAAAAGCCATAAAATTGTGACAAAATTGAATTTTCAAATTGCACCCCATTTTGCTTTTTTTTCTGCTTTCCACTTGAACCTAATATTAAGTGCAGCCATTAGAACTTACAAATTGTCCTGCAAAAAGATAAGCTGGTCATAAAACTATATGAATATATAAAGCTATGGCTGCGAGAATGGCGGGAGTGGAAAGCGATAAAACCAAAAATATAAACTTTTGTTATTTTCCCCTTTTTTTCTCAAACTTCCTTTGTCCCTTTTTTGCTTCTTAAACGGGCTGCTTCACATTAATAAATGATATTGACTGTGTACAGAAAGTAAATCTATGGCACTTACTAGTATTTTGTAATTGTCCACATTGCCTCCTTTGTTGGGTTGACTCATCTTTCTATTGCAGTATACACTTCTCATTTCCATGGTTACAGACTACCCTGCAATACAGCAACACTTGCATTAGGCTGCTTTCACACTAGCGTCGGTACAGGGTCGTCGCACTGCGTCGGCCCAACGTACCGACGCATACTGTGAAAAAAATGCCCGACGTGGCAGCGGAAGCAGTCTTACGACGCTTCCGCTGCCCCATTGCAAGGTCCGGGGAGGAGGGCACGGCGTTTCGGCCGCGCATGCGCGGTTGGAAATGGCGGACTAGATGCACAAAAAAATGTTACATGTAACATTTTTTTGTTGCGGCGGTCCCCAAAACACGACGCAACCGTCGCACGACGGTTGCGACGTGTGGCAATACGTCGCAATTAGTGTTGAGCGATACCTTCCGATATCGGAAAGTATCAGTATCGGATTGGATCGGCCGATAATCAAAAAATATCGGATATCGCCGATACCGATACCCGATACCAATGCAAGTCAATGGGACCAAAATATCGGAATTAAAATAAACCCTTTCTTTCCTTGTAGGTTCATTCTACATGAAGGAAAACAGCTAAGAATAATGTAGGATGTATTGGGGGAGGTGGCGGAGACATTAAAGGCACAGAGGTTTAGCCCAATCAAATAGAATAGCAGGAATTTTAAAAAAAATTTAAGACGTTCGGAGTTACAAAGATATTGACCATGTTAAGATTTTTTTTAATTTGTCAGATATTGATCTTTCACTACTTCCATGCCCTTCACCTTCTTTTTTACTTCTCCCACACTTTCTTCCTTCATCATCCTCAGCAGCATCTTTGACATCAACTTCTTCTTCACCTTATTCATCTTCTTCTTCATCTTCTACCTATTATTTTTTTTGTTACATTCTTCATATTCTTTTTATTAAACTATTATTCTTCTTCATATTCTACTTCTTCATCATATTCTTATTTGTGACAGGCATTCCTGTAGTTGTTGTCTATAAAAGTTTGAAGATTACACCTTCCGTTCTGCCTGTCACAAAAGAGTTACATTTGTCTGCGTTCAGTTAGGCCTGCAGCATCAGGCTTTATCCAGGGGCACCACGAGGAGGAACGGACTCACCCCCATACACTGCTTAGTCTTCTTCTGCTTATAATTTAGATAATATCTTTTGCTCTGATGTTTAGTCTTATGCTTAATGTTCTTCTGCTCTTTGTTCTGCAGCGTCTTGTTCTTCTGCTTCTCGGTCTTCCGTGTCGTCGTCTCCAGGGTCGTCGTCTCCGGGGTCGTCGTTGTCATCAGGGTGGTCTTCAGGTTCGTCGTCTCCAGGGTCGTCATCTCAGGGGTTGTTGTCTCTGGTGTCGTTGTCATCTTAGGGGTGGTCTTCAGGGTCGTCGTCTTTAGGGTCTTGAACTTGGAAATGTAGCAGAAGGTACATGAAGGCTGAGAAAATGCCGAGAACCAGCTGATGGAACTGGAACCCGGATGGCTACCCAAAGGTCCAAGAGCCAATGGAACTACCGAGGACCAGCTGACGTTACTGGAACCCGGTTAGTAAGCAGGATGTACCCGTGCCAGAAAGCACTACCAAGGACCACCTGACGTTGGTGGAACTCGGATACCCAGAAGGAGGCACCTAAGCCAAAGGCTCTGCCTGGAACCAGCTGACAGTACTGGAACCAGGATGGGGGCCTATTCAAGATTGTCATCCTACAGCCCCTAGCGGTGTTGGAGCCCAGGGTCAGCAGGAGGAGCAGAGTGCAGGCCGAAGCCTGCACTGGAGGCACTTTAATATCTGATGGAGTGTCAGCGTGGCGGTCGCAGGACACATTGTCGGTTACACAGCAGGGGAGCAGCTGACGTTACTGAACTCCACTAACACAGGAGCAATTGTTTTTCTCAGCACTTCCAGGCAGCAACTAGCGGTGTTGGAGCCCAGGGTCAGCAGGAGGAGCAGAGTATAGGCTGAGGCCTAATTGGAGCAAATTGAAAGTGAACCTTTAAACCCCCAGGCGTTAGTAACTAGAAGAGCCAGCTTGTGCAACAGTAATGCTGCACAAGGAAAAGGTTGCTCTTTTAATTATGCTCCTTGCACACGCTGAACGAAACACTTTTAAAATTGTGCCACTCATACCGTGAAACCGTCATGGAGGCGGGACTTTCCTTCTTAATGACACGCAGCACAGCTGTTAAAAATACCCCCTTGGCGCTGGGCGCAGCCTCCTGAGCGCTGCTTTTTTGTGTACCGGAGTCTGCGCTGTTATCCCTTGGCCATGCGCTGTTAGCGCTGCCTGTCTTCTGACATCATTTGATGTCAGCCTGTGCGGTCGCGCTGCCCATGAATCCCAGCCCCGCAGTGTCTTGTGATTTATTCACACTGTGGGGCTGGGATTCATGGCCTTGCGCAGTAAATATGTTCGCCTCTCACTCACGTCCTTTCGCCTGCTTTAGACTGTGCGGCGGTAGCTGATCCCTAATCACATGCCACGGCCGTGAAGCCGCACAGTCTGAAGAAGGCGGAAGGAGATGAGTGAGAGGCGAATATATGCACCGCGCGTCACGGCAGTGGCCCAGTCTGAAGAAGGCGGAGGGAGATGAGTGAGAGCCTGAGGTGAAGATATGCACTGCGCATGCCCATGGATCCCAGGCCCGCAGTATGATTAAATCAGAAGAGACTGCGAGGAGGGATCTCGGGCAGCGCGGCCTCACAGGCCCAGTCTGCCTGACACCAAATGATGTCAGAAGACGGGCAGCGCAGACTGCGCATGGCCAAGGTTGAACAAAACAGCACAGGCTACTAGACAGATTCAAACACCGCTAAGGAGGTGGCGCACGGCACCAAGGGGGTAGGGATGACGGCTGGGAAAGTCCCGTTACGAAGGAAAGTCCCACCTCCGGGACAGTTTTACGGCATCAGGGGACACATTGTATAAGTGTTAAGTTCAGCATGAGCAAGGAGCAAAACTAAAAGAGCTACCTGTACCTTGTGCAGCATTACTGCTGCACAAGGTGGCTCTTTCAGTAACAAACGCTTGGGGGGGGACAGGTTCCCTTAAATTTCAGTTGTTGTGTCAGCGTGGCGGTTGCAGGACACATTGCCGCATACACAGCTGGGGATCAGCTGACGTTACTAAAACCCAATAACACTGGGTCATGTGTTTTGACTGTGCAGAGGACTGTGCTCTCGCATCCGATGCAATATGCCAGTGTGACGTCGGCCTTAGGTCATTAGCAGAACAGAGGGAACAGGTAGGGTGATAGACAGACATACATTTTTTTATTTTATAAGATATTACTTTACAATATGTTATTAAAAGTAATTAATATTTGTGGCTTGAGGTGGAATGCTTTTGTGTAACACAGCAAAAAAATATATTGGATAGATCTGAAACTGCATGCAAACAATATTTTCAACTCAATTTTATTTTCCACGCGTATTTTTACTCTTTATAACACTCATTGTGTTGTAAGACACACATAGTGCAGTACCTCATGCCACTGGGCGCATTCAGGATGTATACATCGAGAAGTCAGGAAGAAAATAAGGAGGGAGGAAGCTTGCGCACTACACTGCCAAAACATGAACCAAAAATATCAGTCATGTGACCCTATGGGACATCCTGCACCTGCAAGGGAGATATCAAGACCGTCATATGACATGACGGTCCTGATAAATGTTCCCCCAACAGTGTATTATGAAATGTACGGAGACAAGAGGCTGGCCTACATTACAATTAACAGGAGAAAAATGTGATGAGTTATGAAAAAGGTGGAAAGGGTATGCAAAGATTTTAAAAGAAATAGCAAATCTAGGTTTATACATATTTGTACAACAGTAACAATAAACTTTACCTTGATTTTTTCCAGCACACAGCAGCACTCCCTGCCATTATCGGCCTAACCGACCGCTGCGCTCTGCAAAATGACTTTCGACTAACCTCTGCACTAATCCGTACCTCCCACTTCCGACTCCAAGACTTCTCCCATGCTGCGCCAATCCTCTGGAATGCTCTACCCCAAGATATTAGGACCAGCCACAACTTGCATAGTTTTAAGCGCTCGCTCAAAACAAATTTGTTCAGAGCGGCCTGTCACGTTCCCTAATCAAACTCATTTTATGTTTGTGTGTGTGTGTAGCCCATTCACTATCTCCATCTACCCCCCACCCCCTGAAGATGGCTGGACCATCATTGTAAATTAGCTTCTGTACGTTGTATCTCCCCACCTCATTGTAGATTGTAAGCTCTCACGAGCAGGGTCGTCTTATTGTGCTTTATTACTGTATTGTTAACGTTGTTACCTATGACTGCTGTGTTTGAAACTGTTAAACTGTAAAGCTCTGCGGAATATGTTGGCGCTATATAAATAAAGATTATTATTATTATTATTATTATTATTATTGGCAGTGGAAGTTGTTAAAAAAGGGTTTTAATTGCTTGATGGACACCTAATTTTTAACTTGGAGCATGTACATTAGGGTCCTGTTTTGCACATGTACTGAATGGTAGAACACTTGGTCCTTGAACATAAGATCAAAAAGAAAATCTTTTCTTGCAGCTGTGGGGTGACCCTTCGCATTCGTCTATTGGGCTCTAAACACCCCAGTCTGACACTGGGGAGACATGCTGCTACATCATTGGTAGAGAATGGAAAACTCCTTGTATCATTAGGCCGGTTTCACACGTCAGTGGCTCCGGTACGTGTGGTGACAGCTTTCTCACGTACCGGAGACACTGACTCACGTAGACACATTAAAATCAATGTGTCTCTGCACATGTCAGTGTGTTTTCACGGACCGTGTGTCCGTTTGAAAAACACGGAGACATGTCAGTGTTCGTGGGAGCGCACGTATCACACATCATTAAAGTCAATGGGTCCGTGTAAAACACGTACCGCACACGGATGCTGTCCGTATGCCATCTGTGTGTCCCTATGGGAGGTGGAGCCGCATATTCATCACTGTAATGAGCAGCACTATGTGACCGCTCATACAGGACAAGCTGCGGCGCTGAGAGGACGCATCGAGGGAGCTGGGTGAGTATTTTATTTCCAGCGGGCGGGCGCACAGTAGGTGGGAGGGGGTTGGTTACAGGGTACTTTATTTTAACCGGAAAAAAAAAATAAAAAAACAATGATTTTTCATTCTTTCTCTCCAGCGAACGCTGCTGGAGAGAAGAAATGAATAGCGGCTTCAGCACCCAAAGCAGGGGACAGCGCTTACTGTAGCGCTGTCTCCTGCACGGTTCGTGTGCCACACTGATGTGCCACGTGAGCTCACGGACACACGGACACGGATAACTCCGGTACCGATTTTTCCAGTGCCGGAATTATCTGGACGTGTGAGACTGGCCTTAGTGAGATAGAAGTCATGGGACAAGCCAAGTTAGAACAGAAACCAATAGAAGCACTAAACTGTTCTTGAAAAGAAGTAAAATGATTCTGTTTTCATCAGTACTTCAGAGAAGATGCCGATCATCGCAACTGCTTATGAAATAACAGAAAGGTATATAGTGAATTCACTTAGCTTGACTACACAATTTTGGAAAAGTGCTTGAGAAATCATGGATGGAGATATAATGGTACTGCAAAAACACTTGGACAAGTTGAATCAAGGTATATCGTACAGAGAGAAATGATGCTCCGCAGATCTGTGAGATGGCACTGAAGACATGCACTTCCCCTGCAGAATCAGATCGTGTAGGACACTCCCATAGTTCCTGTTTTTGCTGCCCAGAAGGACCACGCCTCGCAGACTGTGGACACTGGATTAGTGAGACCCCTAGTGGTCATGAATTTGCAACCAGTTCTTGGGTGGATGCAAAGAAAACAATTGTATAAAGTCATTTGAGCATTAGACCCTTTCCTATGACTTTAAGTAAATGTACAGTCACTTGGAATTAGATATATAGTAAATCAGTGGCTCCCACCCAATTTCTTTGGCCATGTGATGTAAATACACAGCATGTCTGAAACTATTTGCTAACAAGGCAGGGGGATAAGAATGTCAGATATTAACCCCTTCGCGACATCCGCCGTACTAGTACTGCGCTGCCGGCACTGCATTTGTGCCAGCCGCAGTACTAGTACGGCGGACCGATCACCGCGGTCTCACGCTGAGCGCCGCGGTGATCGGGTGCGGGTGTCAGCTGTATATGACAGCTGACACCCCGCAGCAATGCCCACGATCGGCGCTATCGCCGATCACGGGCATTTAACCCCTCTGATGCCGCTGTCAATAGTGACAGCGGCATAGAGGGGGATCGCGCAGGGACGGGGGCTCCCTGCGCTCTCCCACCGGAGCAACGCGATGAGATCGCGCTGCTCCGGTGACCTGGAAGGAGTCCCCGGATCCAAGATGGCTGCGGGACTCCTTCCGGGTCATTTACTGACCTGGCTTGCCGGCGCCTGCAAGAGCTGCTGAGAGCAGGCGCCGGCAAGCCTCTGCCCTTGTCTGTGAGATCGGTGATCTGACAGAGTGCTGTGCACACTGTCAGATCACCGATCTGTGATGTCCCCCCCTGGGGCAAAGTAAAAAAGTTAAAAAAAAAAAAGTCCACATGTGTAAAAAAAAAAATAAAAAAAAAAATCCTAAATAAAGAAAAAAAAAAAAAATATTCCCATAAATACATTTCTTTATCTAAATAAAAAAAAAATCACATAATAAAAGTACACATATTTAGTATCGCCGCGTCCGTAACGACCCCACCTATAAAACTATATCACTAGTTAACCCCTTCAGTGAACACCGTAAAAAAAAAAAAAGGCAAAAAACGCTTTATTCTCATACCGCCAAACAAAAAGTGAAATAACACGCGATCAAAAAGACGGATATAAATAACCATGGTACCGCTGAAAACGTCATCTTGTCTTGCAAAAAAAAAGCTGCCATACAGCATCATCAGCAGAAAAATAAAAAAGTTATAGCTCTCAGAATAAAGCGATGCAAAAACAATTATTTTTTTATATAAAATAGTTTTTATTGTGTAAAAGCGCCAAAACATAAAAAAATTACATAAATGAGGTATCGCTGTAATCGTACTGACATGAAGAATAAAGCTGCTTTATCAATTTTACCACACGTGGAATGGTATAAACGCCCCCCCTAAAAGAATTTCAGGAATTGCTGGTTTTTGTTCATTCCGCCTCCCAAAAATCGTAATAAAAAGCGATCAAAAAATGTCATGTGCCCGAAAATGGTACCAATAAAAACGTCAACTCGTCCCACAAAAAACAAGACCTCACATGACTCTGTGGACCAAAATATGGAAAAATTATAGCTCTCAAAATGTGGTGATGCAAAAATTATTTTTTGCAATAAAAAGTGTCTTTTAGTGTGTGATGGCTGCCAACCATAAAAATCCGCCAAAAAAACGCTATAAAAGTAAATCAAACCCCCCTTCATCACCCCCTTAGTTAGGGAAAAATAATAAAATTTTAAAAAATGTATGTATTTCCATTTTCCCATTAGGATTAGGGTTAGGGCTAGGGTTAGGGCTAGAGTTAGGGCCAGGGTTAGGGTTGGGGTTAGGGCTAGGGTTAGGGCTGGGGTTAAGGTCGGGGTTAGGGCTAGGGTTAGGGCTGTGGTTAGGGTTTCAGTTATGATTGGGGGTTTCCACTGTTTAGGCACATCAGGGGGCTTTCCATACGCGACATGGTGTCCGATCTCAATTCCAGCCAATTCTGCTTTGAAAAACTAAAACAGTGCTCCTTCCCTTCCGAGTTCTCCTGTGCGCCCAAACAGTGGTCCCCCCGAACATATGGGGTATCAACGTTCTCAGGACAAGTTGGACAACAACTTTTGTGGTCCAATTTCTCCTGATGCCCTTGGGAAAATAAAAACGTGAAAAATCATTTTCGTGAAAAAAAAAATATTTTTTATTTTCACGGCTCTGCATTATAAACTGTAGTGAAACACTTGTTGGTTCAAAGTTCTCACAAAACATCT
The DNA here is from genome assembly GCF_051348905.1 of Ranitomeya variabilis. Classification (NCBI taxonomy): domain Eukaryota; kingdom Metazoa; phylum Chordata; class Amphibia; order Anura; family Dendrobatidae; genus Ranitomeya; species Ranitomeya variabilis. Next base: position 187,045,219 of record NC_135238.1, on the reverse strand, counting down.
AGATAAGTTCCTTGGGGGGTCTAGTTTCCAATATGGGGTCACTTGTGGGGGGTTTCTACTGTTTAGGTACATCAGGGACTCTGCAAATGCAACATGACGCCTGCAGACCAATCCATCTAAGTCTACATTTCAAACAGCGCTCCTTCCCTTTCGAGCTGTGCCGTGCGCCCAAACAGTATTCCCTGTTGTGAATTCCGCTCTTGGGCTCCCTCCGGTGGTTATAAGTAGCATTTTTGTGAGTTCTGCTCTTGGGCTCCCTCCTGTGGTTTTGAGTGGTATGGCTGCTTCTTGGATTTAGCATCAGCAGCTGTTTTCACTGATCGTCTTTCTGGCTCTGCTATATTAGTCTGGCCTTTTCCCTAATTCAATGCCAGTTGTCAATTGTTGAGCTTGGAGTCATGGCTCTCTGAGGATTTCCCTGTCACTCTGACCATTTCAGCAAAGCTAAGTCCTTGCTTGTCTTTTTGCAGTTCACTTGTTGTGGACTTTGTTGTTTTGCACTTTCTATGTTTTGCTCATTTGTCCAGCTTATCAGTATGTATCTAGTCAGCTAAGCTGGAAGCTCTGGGCAGCAGAGTTTGCCCTCCACACCTTTAGTCAGGTGTGGAGATTTTTGCATTTCTCTGCGGTGGACTTTTTCTAGTTTTTATTACTGACCGCACAGTGTTCTGTCCTGTACTAATTCTTTCTAGCTAGTAGTGGCCTCCTTTGCTAAATCTTGTTTCATACTACGTATGTCATTTCCTTCTCCTCTCACAGTCATTATTTGTGGGGGGCTGTCCTATCCTTTGGGGATTTTCTCTGAGGCAAGATAGCTTTCCTGCTTCTACCTTTAGGGGTAGCTAGTTCTCCGGCTGTGATGAGGTGTCCAGGGAGTGACAGGAACATCCCACGGCTACTGCTAGTGTCTGTGTTAAGATCAGGAACTGCGGTCGGTATAGTTACCACCTGCTCAGAGCTAGTCGCATGTCGCTCCTTAATCACCAGACCATAACAGGTCCCCCCCATATATGGGGTATCAGCGTACTCAGCTCAAATTGGACAACAACTTTTGTGGTCCAATTTCTCCTGTTTCCCTTGGGAAAAAAAAAATGTGGGGGCTAAAATATCATTTTCGTGGAAAAAAAATATTTTTTATTTTCACGGCTCCGCGTTATAAACTGTAGTGAAACACTTGTTGGTTCAAAGTTCTCACAACACATCTAGATAAGTTCCTTGGGGGGTCTAGTTTCCAATATGGGGTCACTTGTGGGGGGGTTCTACTGTTTAGGTACATCAGGGACTCTGCAAATGCAACATGATGCCTGCAGACCAATCCATCTAAGGCTACTTTCAGACATAGCGCATTTTTGAGCGCTATTTTGCGGGCGCTTTTCAAAAATGCGCAATGTCATTTTCGTCTGCCGGCAAAGTGAATGAGAAATTCACTTTGCCGTTCAGACACACCGCAAAAAAACGCGGCGCTTTTGTCTGCAAACACGCCGGCGTAAAAAGAATTGACATGTCAATTCTTTACGCAGCGGCGTGTCTGCGTATCCCCCTAGGGCCCCATATTAACGTGCACACACAGCGCCTTTGTCCTGGGTGTCGGCGTCTTTGTACGGAGGGGTTGACACCCAGGACCGTCGGACAGGAAGAGGGAAGCCCCCGCCCCCCAGTGACGCAGCATGGAGTGTGTGTGTGTGTGTGTGTGTGTGTGTGTGTGTGTGTGTGTGTGTGTGTGTGTAGCGACGCTGCAGCGATAGCGACAACGATGCCGATCGCTGCAGCGTCGCTGTTTGATCGCTGGAGAGCTGTCACACAGACCGCTGTCCAGCGACCAAGGATGCCGAGGCCCCCGGGTAACCAGAGTAAACATCGGGTTACTAAGCGCAGGGCCGCGCTTAGTAACCCGATGTTTACCCTGGTTACCAGCGTAAAAGTAAAAAAAACAAACAGTACATACTCACCAGCGCGTCCCCCAGCGTCTGCTTCCTGACACTGACTGAGCTCCGGCCTTAACAGCACAGCGGTGACGTCACCGCTCTGCTTTCACTTTCACTTTAGGGCCGGCGCTCAGTCACTTTGATACGTGGCACTTTGATACGTGGCACGTGGCACTGAAATATGTGGCACTGAAATATGTGGCACTGAAATATGTGGCACGTGGCACTTTGATACGTGGCACTTTGATACGTGGCACGTGTCACTTAACTACGTGGCACGTGGCACTTTGATACGTGGCACTTTGATACGTGGCACGTGTCACTTAACTACGTGGCACGTGGCACTTTGATACGTGGCACTTTGATACGTGGCACTTTGATACGTGGCACTGAAATATGTGGCACGTGGCACTTTGATACGTGGCACGTGGCACTTTGATACGTGGCACTGAAATACGTGGCACTGAAATACGTGATACGTGGCACTTAAATACGTGGCACATGGCACTTAAATACGTGGCACGTGGCACGTGGCACTTAAATACGTGGCACTGAAATACGTGGCACTGAAATACGTGGCACGTGGCACTGAAATACGTGGCACTGAAATACGTGGCACTGAAATACGTGGCACTTAAATACGTGGCACTTAGGCTATGTTCACATTTGCGTTGTGCGCCGCATGCGTCCTTTTTTTGATTGATTTTGGACGCAGCAAAAATGCAACTTGCTGCGTCCTCTGCGGCCGGATGCGTGCGCTGCAGTGACGCATGCGGCCGGCGCAAAACGCAAGTGCGACGCATGTCCATGCGCCCCCATGTTAAATATAGGGGCGCATGACGCATGCGGCGCCCGACGCTGCGGCGCAGACCGCAAATGTGAACGTAGACTTAAATAGCTAGATAGAGCTGGATCCGCGGGCTGTGATCTGGCCTACGCTCAGCACTCTGCGGAGCGCTGTCATTCAAAACACGTCCACTCATTTTGGTGTTTAGTCCCAAAATGGAGGATGGAAGAAGAAAAGGGTTGGACAAGGAAATGACATCATTTCTTTTTTTTTTCCCCCACTGCAGTTAAAGCTTTATTTGTGTCAAACACAGACAATCTGCAGAGAAAACTGCATAAAAAACCGCACTAAAAACCGCATCAAAAACGCACCAAAAACGCACCTGCGTTTTCTGCCAAGAGCTGCGGTTTTTGTCCTGAAAAAAAAGGATTGAAATCAGGATCGTGTGAACATACCCTTACCGTACAGGGTTACGAGGGGGGGCGTCTGACTGACGCCTGCCCTAGTAACCTGGGGTTAGTGACAGTGGGGTTAGTAAACCCCAGCTGATGTCTGTTCCGCTTGCTGAGGCGTCTTTGGCTCAAGGCCATTGCAGCTGGCAGAATCGACATGATGTTAACTCCAGTGTGTATTGTATTCTGAGTCATAAAGACAGGAAATGACCTCAATGACTTTTTTTTTTCCCCTTTTTTTTTTTTCAAACAAACTTTATTTTCAGTACACAATGCTGAAAAAAACGCAGCTGCAAAAAACGCAGCAAAAAACGCTGTGTGTGAAAGCAGCTGCGTTTTTTGCCTGCGTAAAAAAACGCAGGTAAAGCAGCAGCAAAATACGCGCGCGTAAAAATACGCAGCAAATACGCTGTGTGTGAAAGTAGCCTAAATCTGCATTTCAAACGGCGCTCCTTATCTTCCGAGCTCTGCCGTGCGCCCAAACAGTGGTTTCCCCCCATGTATGGGGTATCAGCGTACTCAGGACAAATTGCACAATAACTTTTGTGGTCCAATTTCTCCTGTTACCCTTGGGGAAAAAAAAATTGCGGGCTAAAACATCATTTTGTGGAAAGAAAAAATGATTTTTTAATTTTCACGGCGCTACATTCTAAACTTTAGTGAAACAATTGGGGGTTAAAAGTGCTCACCACACATCTAGATAAGATCCTTAGGGGGTCTTCTTTCCAAAATGGGGTCACTTGTGGGGGGTTTCTACTGTTTAGGCACGTCAGGGGCTCTCCAAACGCGACATGGGTTCCGATCTCAATTCCAGCCAATTTTGCATTGAAAAGTCAAATGGCGCTCCTTCCCTTCCGAGCTCTGCCATGTGCCCAAACATTGGTTTACCCCAACATGTGGGGTATCGGCGTACTCAGGACAAATTGTACAACGACTTTTGTGGTCCAATTTCTCCTGTTACCCTTGGTAAGATAAAACAAATTGGATCTGAAGTAAAAATTTTGTAAAAAAAAAGTTTAATGTTCAATTTTTTTTAAACATTCCAAAAATTCCTGTGAAGCACCTGAAGGGTTAATAAACTTTTTGAATGTGGTTTTGAGTGCCTTGAGGGGTGCAGTTTTTAGAATGGTGTCACTTTTGGGCATTTTCTGTCATATAGACCCCTCAAAGTCACTTCAAGTGTGAGGTGGTCCCTAAAAAAAATGGTTTTGCAAATTTTGTTGCAAAAATGAAAAATCGCTGGTCAACTTTTAACCCTTATAACTCCCTAACAAAAAAAAATTATGTTTCCAAAATTGTGCTGATGTAAAGCAGACATGTGGGAAATGTTGTTTATTAACTATATTATGTGATATATCTCTCTAATTTGAGGGCAGAAAAATGAAAAATTTGAAAATTGCTAAATTTTCATAATTTTCGACAAATTTCTGTTTTTTTCACAATTAAATGCAAGTCATATCGAAGAAGTTTTACCACTATCACAAAATACAATATGTCTCGAGAAAACAATGTCAGAATCACCAGGATCCGTTGAAGCGTTTCAGAGTTATGACCTCATAAAGTGACAGTGGTCAGAATTGTAAAAATTGGCTCTGTCACTTAGGTGAAAACAGGCTTCGAGGTGAAGGGGTTAATTTAACCAAAATCAGGGGAAAAAAAAAATATATCAGACTTGATAAAGGCTCACTAGTGACACCTCTAGCACAACATTTTACCATTATGGTCGTCCCGAAACAGGAGGATATAAATTGGTAGTAAAATTCTGATGACAGATTACCTTTAAGAAAACACTTGTCAGTGTTTTGTTTTGGTTTGTTTTTTGGGGGGCGTGGGGTATGGTTGTGCACAAGAAGATCAAAAATGATAAAATTGCTAAAAAAAAGTAAATTCCGGCTGTGATTAAGTCAGCACAGCTATATGTATGGGGCTACAGACAGGTCATGGTGCCCGAGCTCACCCGTCCTTTGCTGCAAGCATCAGTACTGGGCATGTTATGTCAGCATCAGACCCATACAATGAGGCAATGGAAGAAGGGGCCCTGGTTTGAGGGTTCATGTTTTCTTATATCTTATGTGGACTGCCGGGCTCAAGCGTCACTTACTAGGGATGGTGCAGGATGCACTATGGTAAGAAGACAGGCCGGCAGAGTGATGTGCAACATTCAGCTGGGAAACCTCAGATCCCAGCAATGATATGATGTGGATGTGACAGGTACCATCAAACTAAACATTATACAGCAAAAGTAAGTAGCCCCCTTTGCAGTGATGGAATTTCCTAATAGTAGTGGCCTCTTTCAGCAGGATAATGCCCGTACCACGCTGCAAAAACTTCATGTCACGTTGTGACGTCTTCAGTAAGGAAGGGGGGGCCTAAAACTGTCCCTGTAACTGGGACCCTAACTTTCCCTGTCCCGGAGGTACTCTTGAAGGTAGAAGTCTCCAACCTTACTATGCTCCTGTTAAACTCTGTTCTGTCTCCTCCTCCACTCTGGGACAGAAATGTAAGGTAAACAGGACACAAAGACCAAACAGGGATAACAGTTAGGCTAGGTTCAGATTGCGTTAGTGCAATCCGTTTAGCGCTAGCGGATTGCGCTAACGCAATGTCTTTTTCGGGGCCGCGTTTAGGGGTCGCGTTAACGTCCCCGCTCTCGCAGATCCCCGATCTGCGAGAGCGGGGAACGGACCTCTGGCGCGCCGCGAACGCTGCAAGCAGCGTCCGAGGCGCGCTACAAAAGACCGGCACATCGCTAGCGCGTGCCGAAAATGACACGCGCTAGCAATGCGCTTTAACATTGCCGGCAATGGGAGCGCTAACGGACGCGGTGCACGGCGTTAATTTCGCCGTGCAACGCTGTCCGTTAGCGCTCTCCCATTAACGCAATGGGAACCTAGCCTAAGCAACAGAAATACAAACACTCACCAAAGGTAAAGAGGCATATAGGGAAGAATAGGAATGTACCAACCAAATGGGAATAGGACAATGAGGAAAGCATACACCCAAAAACAGCATGCAACAATCTCCAGCAGCAACAACGATCTACAACTCAGCACAGAGTCTCCAAGGAGCTAGGAAGGAAAGATTTCACTGGCAATGCAGAGAAGGTCTGGCCAGGTTTAACAGGGAGAGGCAATGACCAGATCAGAAGCAGCTGAAAATGGAGCTTGCAAGTTTCTGACCAACATAGAAAAAATTGTTAACCTCTTCAGCACCAAATTAATTTAACATGGGACACAAATACACAGGCTAAATGGAAGATCTGCGATTCACAATACGTAGTGATCTTCTAACCCTAAATCTCCCAGGAGGACTTGACAGGTACATGACAAAAGTTCAAAGTGATGACTTGGGCTCCAAACTTCCCGGATGTCAATCAGATTGGGTGTTTGGGACGTGCAGGAAAAAACGAGTCTGATCCATGGAGCCCGAACCTCACAACTTTAAGGGTAGGGGTAGTTGACATCAGATTAGCCACCTGCTGGAACACGTGCCCCGATCTCCAGATGTGACGTCACCTGCTCCGCTTGCTTCTCAATTCGACAGTGAACGGAGCAGAACGAACCCAATCTGCTGATAATATCTTGGTGCCAGATGCCAGCCATGTTTTTCTTACGTTATACAGCTATGTTTATTGACCTTTCGCCAAAAATCATGTTGTGCAAGTACTGCTCCTTTGTAAGAGAACACACATATATGAATGAATAAAAAATATACTTTATTTACAGGGTGGCACAAAACATTTCACAGTTCACTAGCAAAAATCTTCTTCCGGAGGTAGTTAATCCACGTTTCCTTTGTTCCAAGGTCCATTGAATTCCATTCAAAACTAGGGATCTGTAATAGAGAACTAACATGTAACTGCGGGAAGTCATCTATAGAAATTGTCTCAGAGAAAATTATATATATATATATATATATATATAGTGCCTTGCTAAAGTATTCGGCCCCCTGGAACTTTTCAACCTTTTCCCACATATCATGCTTCAAACATGATTTGAAGCATATGTGGGAAAAGGTTGAAAAGGGGCCTGAATACTTTCGCAAGGCACTATATATATATATATATATATATATATATATATATATATATAACACACAGACTGACATAGGAGAAGATACTATTATACAGACATGAGGAACCCATCATGATATACTATCCTAAAACACAACTCGAATTGTAACCAACCTGAACTACATAGTACCCCAGGATCTCCAAATGTCTCTTCTTCATGGCATTTAACCCCTCTGTGACCTTAGACGTACTATCCCGTCGAGGTGACCTGGGCCTATCTGACCCTCGACGGGATAGTACGTCATAGCCGATCGGCCGCGCTCACGGGGGGAGCGCGGCCGAGTGTCAGCTGCATATCGCAGCTGACATCCGGCACTATGTGCCAGGAGCGGTCACGGACCGCCCCCGGCACATTAACCCCCGGCACACCGCGATCAAACATGATCGCGGTGTACCGGCGGTATAGGGAAGCATCGCGCAGGGAGGGGGCTCCCTGCGGGCTTCCCTGAGACCCCCGGAGCAACGCGATGTGATCGCGTTGCTCTGAGGGTCTCCTACCTCCCTCCTTGCCGCAGGTCCCGGATCCAAGATGGCCGCGGCATCCGGGTCCTGCAGGGAGGGATGTGGCTTACCGAGTGTCTGCTCAGAGCAGACACTTGGTAAGCCTGCAGCCCTGCACAGCAGATCACAGATCTGGCAGAGTGCTGTGCACACTGCCAGATCAATGATCTGTGATGTCCCCCCCTGGGACAAAGTAAAAAAGTTAAAAAAAAAATTCCCCACATGTGTGTAAAAAAAAAATAAAAAAAATATCCTAAATAAAGAAAAAAAAAAAAAAAATTATTCCCATAAATACATTTCTTTAGCTAAATAAAATAAAAAAAAACAATAAAAGTACACATATTTAGTATCGCCGCGTCCGTAACGACCCAACCTATAAAACTGCCCCACTAGTTAACCCCTTCAGTAAACACCGTAAGAAAAAAAGAAAAAAAACGAGGCAAAAAACAACGCTTTATTACCATACCGCCGAACAAAAAGTGGAATAACACGCGATCAAAAAGACTGATATAAATAACCATGGTACCGCTGAAAACGTCATCTTATCCCGCAAAAAAAGAGCCGCCATACAGCATCATCAGCAAAAAAGTAAAAAAGTTATAGTCCTGAGAATAAAGCGATACCAAAATAATTATTTTTTTCTATAAAATAGTTTTTATCGCATAAAAGCGCCAAAACATAAAAAAATGATATAAATGAGATATCGCTGTAATCGTACTGACCCGACGAATAAAACTGCTTTATCAATTTTACCAAACGCGGAACGGTATAAACGCCTCCCCCAAAAGAAATTCATGAATAGCTGGTTTTTGATCACTCTGCCTCACAAAAATCGGAATAAAAAGCGATCAAAAAATGTCACGTGTCCGAAAATGTTACCAATAAAAACGTCAACGCGTCCCGCAAAAAACAAGATCTGACATAACTCTGTGGACTCAAATATGGAAAAATTACAGCTCTCAAAATGTGGTAACGCAAAAAATATTTTTTGCAATGAAAAGCATCTTTCAGTGTGTGATGGCTGCCAATCCTAAAAATCCGCTAAATAACCCGCTATAAAAGTAAATCAAACCCCCCTTCATCACCCCCTTAGTTAGGGAAAAATAAAAAAATTAAAAAATGTATTTATTTCCATTTTCCCATTAGGGTTAGGGTTAGGGCTAGAGTTAGGACTAGAGTTAGGGCTAGGGTTAGGGTTAGGGCAAGGGTTAGGGCTAGGGTTAGGGTTAGGGCTAGGGTTGGGGCTAGAGTTAGGACTAGAGTTAGGGCTAGAGTTAGGGCTAGGGCAAGGGTTAGGACTAGGGTTAGGGTTAGGGTTGGGGCTAGGGTTGGAGCTACAGTTAGGGTTGGGGCTAAAGATAGGGTTAGGGTTTGGATTACATTTACGGTTGGGAATAGGGTTGGGTGTGTCTGGGTTAGAGGAGTGGTTAGGGTTACCGTTGGGATTAGGGTTAGGGATGTGTTTGGATTAGGGTTTCAGTTATAATTGGGGGGTTTCCACTGTTTAGGCACATCAGGGGCTCTCCAAACGGGACATGGCATCCGATCTGAATTCCAGCCAATTCTGCGTTGAAAAAGGAAAACAGTGCTCCTTCCCTTCAGAGCTCTCCCGTGTGCCCAAACAGAGGTTTACCCCAACATATGGGGTATCAGCGTACTCAGGACAAATTGATCAACAACTTTTGGGGTCCAATTTATCCTGATACCTTTGTGAAAATACAAAACTGGGGGCTAAAAAATCATTTTTGTGAAAAAAAAAAGAATTTTTATTTTCACGGCTCTGCGTTATAAACTGTAGTGAAACACTTGGGGGTTCAAAGTTCTCACAACACATCTAGATAAGTTCCTTGGGGGGTCTAGTTTCCAATATGGGGTCACTTGTGGGGGGTTTGTACTGTTTGGGTACATCAGGGGCTCTGCAAATGCAACGTGACGCCTGCAGACCAATCCATTTAAGTCTGCATTCCAAATGATGCTCCTTCCCTTCCGAGCTCTGTCATGCACCCAAACAGTGGTTCCCCCCCACATATGGGGTATCAGCGTACTCAGGACAAATTGGACAACAAAGTTTGGGGTCCAATTTATCCTGATACCCTTGTGAAAATACAAAACTGGGGGCTAAAAATCATTTTTGTGAAAAAAAAAAAAGGAATTTTTATTTTCACGGCTCTGCGTTATAAACTGTAGTGAAACACTTGGGGGTTCAAAGCTATCAAAACACATCTAGATAAGTTCCTTAGGGGGTCTACTTTCCAAAATGGTGTCACTTGTGGGGGTTTTTAATGTTTAGGCACATCAGGGGCTCTCCAAACGCAACATGGCATCTTAATTCCAGTCAATTTTGCATTGAAAAGTAAAATAGCGCTCCTTCCCTTCCGAGCTCTGCTATGCGCCCAAACAGTGGTTTATCCCCACATATGGGGTATCGTCGTACTCAGGACAAATTGCACAACAACTTTTGTGGTCTAATTTCTTCTCTTACCCTTGGGGAAATAAAAAAATGGGGGCGAAAAGATCATTTTTGTGAAAAAATATGATTTTTATTTTTACGGCTCTGCATTATAAACTTCTGTGAAGCACTTGTTGGGTCAAAGTGCTCAACACACATCTAGATAAGATCCTTAGGGGGTCTACTTTCCAAAATGGTGTCACTTGTGGGGGGTTTCAATGTTTAGGCACATCAGGGGCTCTCCAAATGCAACATGGCGTCCCATCTCAATTCCAGTCAATTTTGCATTGAAAAGTCAAATGGCGCTCCTTTCCTTCCGAGCTCTGCCCTGCGCCCAAACAATGGTTTACACCCACATATGGGGTATCAGCGTACTCAGGACGAATTGTACAACAAATTTTGGGGTCTATTTTCTCCTGTTACCCTTGGTAAAATAAAACAAATTGGAGCTGAAACAAATTTTGAGTGAAAAAAAGTTAAATGTTTAATTTTATTTAAACATTCCAAAAATTCCTGTGAAACACCTGAAGGGTTAATAAACTTCTTGAAAGTGGTTTTGAGTACCTTGAGGGGTGCAGTTTTTAGAATGGTGTCACACTTGGGTATTTTCTATCATATAGACCCCTCAAAATGACTTCAAATGAGATGTGGTCCCTAAAAAAAAATGGTGTTGTAAAAATGAGAAATTGCTGGTCAACTTTTAACCCTTATAACTCCGTCACCCAAAAAAATTTTGGTTCCAAAATTGTGCTGATGTAAAGTAGACATGTGGGAAATGTTACTTATTAAGTATTTTGCGTGACATATGTCTGTGATTTAAGGGCATAAAAATTCAAAGTTGGAAAATTGCGAAATTTTCAAAATTTTCGCCAAATATTCGTTTTTTTCACAAATAAACGCAAGTTATATCGAAGAAATTTTACCACTATCATGAAGTACAATATGTCATGAGAAAACAATGTCAGAATCGCCAAGATCCGTTGAAGCGTTCCAGAGTTATAACCTCATAAAGGGACAGTGGTCAGAATTGTAAAAATTGGCCCGGTCATTAACGTGCAAACCACCCTTGGGGGTGAAGGGGTTAAGCCTTTAATCTTGGAAGAGTTTCTGCAAAATGCCACTGGATTAAGAAAGTCAATGGCAACTCTATAAAGATGAAAGAAATAATATGTTAGAGTCCAACAAACAAAATCAAGAGGAATTGAATTCTACTCAAATTTTTCCAAAAAAACATCCATTTGCCCAAACCGCTATTTTTCTGAACCGGAAAAAGCCATTCATTTGTAAAAAAAAAAAAATTATACTGATTTTACTGCTCATCTCTCTAGCTCCTCTGTTCCTCAATGGAGAAACCGCCCTTTTCTCCTCCTCGATTAAGATAGGAGATGACAGTTGGTGCTTTTAAAATTCTATGGAGGGGGGGAGAGGAGCTAGCGGAACACAGACATTCTGCTATATCAGTCTCCATAGAACTTTGTGAGCACTAACTGTCATCTCCTATCTCAGTAACGGGAAAATCTGTATTCACGGAAAACAGATTTTACTTGGAAGTTGAGAATTTTGAGAATGAACGATCAGTTCAGGAGGAGAAAGAAGCAGATTTCTATGATCAGACATATTACAAAGTTTCTTATTTGCATGTCTTCTATGGATTTATGTAAGAAAACTTAAAATGAAGGCTATTTTTTAAGAGAATGAGGCTGCGTCGTGATCTAGCACCACATGTCTACACACAGAATCACCGACCTCTGGGCTCCTTGAGGTAGAGACTTGTTATCACACATCTGACTGTCCTGGCCCCACTGGACTTCGGCCACATTGGCGGACAGCTTGTTCTCCTCTATGTAGGCAATAGGCTTTTTATTTTTTTCAGGATGCACTCGAAGTCTATAGAAAGCAAGCATCAAATGTTAGGAGAATCACAGTCCAACACCTTCCAAAAACCCTCCCTGGGTCCACTCAGCGAGCTCCTGGTGTGTGCAGTGCTCAGGTCACATCAACAGCCAATTAGTGTCATCAACTTGACCAGAGCCGCTGAGCTCACTTATGGTCAACATAATGGCAACAGCGGCAGAGGCTCAATGCTGGACCTGGGGAGGGTGAGCCAGGCCACTTTGTTTGTTTTTAAAACAAACTACAATCAATTGGACACTTGTTTTCAAAAGCCGGAAAAACACTTTAAGGGTATGTGCACACATCCGGAAAGTATGCAGAAATTTCCTGAGAAAACCCTGAGGTTTTCCGCAGGAATTCTGCACGCGTTTTTATCGCGTATTTTGCGCGGATTTTTCGCTTTTTTTCCGGAGGTTCCCAATGTAATAATATAGTGGGAAATCCGCTTAAAATCCGCAAAATTAATGAACATGCTGCGTATTTTTCCGCATGCGTTTTTCGCGGAAAAATACGCAACATGTGCACAAAAATTGTGGAAACCATTATAAATGATGGAATGCATATGTATGCGTTTTTTAAGCGTTTTGGTTGCGAAAAAACGTGCAAAAAATCTGCGAATAATCTGGAACGTGTGCACACAGCTTAAAAGGGTTTTTAAAAGTTATCCCCTTTCTATAAAACAGGAGGCAAGTTACTGATCTCTTGGGGGTGTCTGACCGCACTCAGCCATTTCAAGCAGTCCGGTAAAGAATAAAAGGAGTGGGCGACCCCTGCTCAATTACGATTCTGTGCAGAATATTGATTGACTGTAGTGTATAGACTTTTGTTTTAATTTTTTTTATGGCAACAACCGTATGAAGAACTAAACAAATAAAGGAACTGCGGGCTTTTAGACAACGATCACCAGTGGGTCCTCCGCTAAGAAACGTGATATAATATGAAGTAGATGTGTGTGGAAGTCATCCTGTGATATCATATACTAAAATGCAACTCAAACTGTCCCCACCCTGAATTACATCCCCCCAGGATCTCCCATTGCCTCATATGTCAGTGTTTTGCTTGTGGCTGTGTTGCTTTTATTTGCACAAAAGTTATTAAACAGTCACAATATTTGATGAATTTTGACATATCTTTAAATTATAACATTTCTTTCCAGAGCAGAGCGGCGTTTGTGATTTCTTAGTGCAGCAAAATATATATTTTTTTACATTTCACAATCTTACCTACTGTGTAATAATATGGAGTAGTCACAAACATCTTGGCATAATTAACTCCCCCAAAGAGATCTCCGAGAAATAAGTGGATTTGATGGTATATGGATCTCTTACTGTTACCTTCTGAGCAAAAAAAGAAAACAAACAAAAAACAACTTTTTAATATTCTAAGGATTATTCCTTATTGCATATCCATAAATCGCACAATATACTTTTGCAGTGGAGAATATTAAAGGGATTGTTCACTTTCAGAAAAGTGGACCCCAAACACTCTAAAATAACAAACAGAGCAGGTACATGTCCTCCCCGGTTTCAGTGCCGGTTCCCTCTCGCTGCTCCGGTCTCAGTTTGGGCTGCAGAGATGACGTTATGTCCGACAGCCCAAATCACCGCTGTAGTCAATCACTAAGGCTGGTTTCACACTTGCGTTTTGATCTGCAGCGTTTTAAAAAAAAAACGTGTGTGGTGAAAAAACGCATGTAAATGCGGCAAAACACCACGTTTTTTAGACGCATGCGTTTTTGCATGCAGAAAAAAAAACGCGGTGTTTTGCGGCATTTACATGCGTTTTTTCCTGCGTTTGCGTTTTTTAAACGCAGGCTGAGAAGTGTGTGACAGCTGCCAATCATCAAAATCAACTAGAAAACCCACTAAAAACAGAAATAGCTAGGGTTAGGGTTAGGATCCCTAGTAACCCTAGGGATCCTAACCCTAACCCTAGGGATCCTAACCCTAACCCTAACCCTAGGGATCCTAACCCTAAGGGTTAGGATCGTAACCCTAACCCTAAGGGTTAGGGTTAGGATCCCTAGTAACCCTAGGGTTAGGGTTTTCTTGTTTTTTCTTGTGTTTAGGGTTAGGGTTTTCTTGTTTTTTCTTGTGTTTTTCTATAAAAACACATGCGTTTTTAACGCAAGCAAACGCATGTGCTTAAAAACGCATGCGTAGACAGCAATGCATTTTTTTGCCGCGAATAAACGCATGCGTTTTTTGCGGGAAAAAAACGCAGCTAGAAATTACTGCAGGTTGCATTTCTGCAAATGAACGCACGCGTCAAAAAACGCATGCGTTGCCGAAAACGCGTCAAAACACACGCTAAAAAACGCATGCATTTTTTTTTATGTTAAGTACAGAAAAAAAAACGCATGCGTTTTTTAGCGCTAAAACGCTGCAGATCAAAACGCAAGTGTGAAACCAGCCTAAGCTCAACGAGGTAGGCGGCAGAGCCTCTGTGCTCAGTGATTGGCTGCAGTGGTGCTGAGCACTGTCAACGCAACATCACTGTTGAGGCCGGTTTCACACGTCAGTGGCTCCGGTGTTGTGAATTTGGATTCTGGGCTCCCCCGGTGGCCGCTTGTGGAATTGGACTTGTCATCCTCTTTCCTGTTTCACCTGTTTCCATCAGTAGTGGGTGTCGCTATTTAAGCTCATTTCTCTGGTGGTTTCTTGCCGGTCAACAATGTTATCTGATGCCTCTCAGTGCTTGTTCCTGCTTCTGACAACTACTAGATAAGTTGGACTTTTGTCCATGTTTCGTTTTGCCTATTTGTTCCAGTTCACAGCTGAAGTTTTGTTACTGTGTCTGGAAAGCTCTCGTTGATCAGGGATTGCTACTCTGGTGTTATGAGTTAATGCCAGAGTTTAAGGTAATCTCTGGATGGTGTTTTGTTAGTGTTTTTCTGCTGACCATGAAAGTATACTATCTGTCTTCTGCTATCTAGTAAGCGGACCTCAAATTTGCTAAGACTATTTTCCTGCTGCGTTTGTTGTTTCATCTGAACTCACCGTCATTATATGTGGGGGGCTACTGTCTTCTTTGGAATATTTCTCTAGAGGTGAGCCAGGTCTTATATTTCCCTCTGCTAGCTATTTAGGTCTTAGGCCAGAGCTGGGCATCTAGCAATAAATAGGAAATGCTACCTGGCTATTTCTAGTTGCGCGGCAGGCTTAGTTCATGGTCAGTATAGTTCCATCTTCCGAGAGCTTGTCCCTCTATAGGCTTGCTATGATCTCTGCCTGCAGAGATCATGATAGTTTGACCGGACCAATAAAGTGTTAAAGACCCAGGTTGAGAAGGAGAGTTATAAGAAGTCTGCTGGAATTTTTTTTTTTTTTTTTTTTTTTTTCCTCCAGTTTGCCTTGCTGCAGTCTGTTTTCTCTCTCTCCTCCTAATCTCTGTATGGCTCTGTGTGCACCTGACAATAATGGATCTTCAGAGTGTAACTGCGGGTTTGAATAATCTCATCACGAAAGTACAAAATTTACAAGATTTTGTGGTACATGCTCCAGTATCTGAGCCGAGAATTCCTTTGCCGGAGTTCTTCACAGGGAATAGAGCTAGCTTCCAGAATTTCCGAAATAATTGTAAGCTTTATTTGTCCCTGAAGTCTCGTTCAGCTGGAGACCCTGCTCAGCAGGTTAGGATTGTGATTTCCTTGCTCAGGGGTGACCCTCAAGATTGGGCCTTCTCATTGCCAGCAGGGGATCCTGCGTTGCGCGATGTGGATGCGTTTTTTCTGGCCTTGGGCTTGCTTTATGAGGAACCTCATTTGGAACTTCAGGCAGAAAAAACTTTGATGGCACTATCTCAGGGGCAAGACGAAGCTGAGGTTTACTGCCAAAAATTCCGTAAATGGTCTGTGCTTACTCAGTGGAATGATTGCGCCTTGGCGGCAACTTTCAGAGAAGGTCTCTCTGATGCCGTTAAGGATGTTATGGTGGGGTTCCCTGTGCCTGCAGGTCTGAATGAGTCCATGACAATGGCTATTCAGATTGATAGGCGTCTGCGGGAGCGCAAACCGGTGCACCATCTGGCGGTGTCTATGGAAAAGACGCCAGAAAGTATGCAGTGTGATAGAATTCTGTCCAGGAGCGAGCGACAGAATTTTAGACGGAAGAATGGATTGTGCTTCTATTGTGGGGATTCTACTCATGTTATATCAGCATGCTCTAGGCGTACAAAGAAGCTTGATAAGTCTGTTTCCATTGGCACCATTCAGTCTAAGTTTATTTTGTCTGTAACCCTGATTTGCTCTTTGTCATCCATTGCCACGGACGCCTATGTTGACTCTGGCGCCGCTCTGAGTCTTATGGATTGGTCCTTTGCCAATCGTTGTGGTTTTGATTTAGAGCCTTTGGAGACTCTTATTCCTCTGAAGGGGATTGACTCCACCCCATTGGCTAATAATAAACCACAATACTGGACACAAGTAACCATGCGTATCAATCCGGATCACCAGGAGATTATTCGTTTCCTGGTGCTGTATAATTTACATGACGATTTGGTACTGGGATTGCCATGGTTGCAGTCTCACAATCCAGTCTTGGACTGGAGAGCAATGTCTGTGTTGAGCTGGGGATGTAAGGGTATTCATGGGGACTTACCTTTGGTTTCTATTTCGTCGTCCATTCCCTCTGAAGTCCCTGAGTTCCTCTCTGATTATCAAGACGTCTTTGACGAACCCAAGCTTGGGTCGTTACCTCCGCACCGTGAGTGCGATTGTGCCATAGATTTGATACCGGGTTGCAAATATCCAAAGGGTCGTTTGTTTAATCTGTCTGTGCCGGAACATGCTGCTATGCGGGAATATATAAAGGAGTCTTTGGAAAAGGGACATATTCGTCCATCTTCTTCTCCCTTGGGAGCTGGGTTTTTCTTTGTCTCAAAGAAGGACGGCTCTTTGAGACCATGTATTGATTATCGGCTTCTGAATAAGATCACTGTTAAGTACCAATACCCATTGCCATTGCTTACTGATTTGTTTGCTCGTATAGAGGGTGCTAAGTGGTTCTCTAAAATTGATCTTCGTGGGGCGTATAATTTGGTGCGGATCAGGCAGGGGGACGAGTGGAAGACCGCATTTAATACGCCCGAGGGCCACTTTGAGTATTTGGTCATGCCTTTTGGTCTTTCTAATGCCCCTTCAGTTTTCCAGTCTTTTATGCATGATATTTTCCGCGATTTTCTGGATAAATTTATGATAATATATCTGGATGATATTCTGATTTTTTCTGATGACTGGGACTCTCATGTCCAGCAGGTCAGGAGAGTTTTTCAGGTTCTGCGGTCTAATTCTTTATGTGTGAAGGGGTCTAAGTGCGTTTTTGGGGTCCAGAAAATTTCCTTTTTGGGGTATATTTTTTCTCCCTCTTCCATTGAGATGGATCCCGTCAAGGTGCAAGCTATTTGTGACTGGACTCAGCCCTCCTCTCTTAAGGGTCTTCAGAGATTTTTGGGCTTTGCCAACTTTTACCGCCGATTTATTGCTGGTTTTTCGGATGTCGTTAAACCACTGACTGATTTGACCAGACATGGCGCTGATGTTGCTAATTGGTCCCCTCATGCTGTAGAGGCCTTTCAGGAGCTTAAGCACCGTTTTGCCTCTGCCCCTGTGTTACGTCAGCCTGATGTGAATCTGCCTTTTCAGGTTGAGGTTGACGCTTCGGAGATCGGAGCTGGGGCAGTGTTGTCGCAGAAAGGTTCCGACTGCTCCGTCATTAGGCCTTGTGCCTTCTTTTCTCGCAAATTTTCGCCCGCAGAGCGGAATTATGATGTTGGGAATAGGGAGCTTTTGGCCATGAAGTGGGCGTTTGAGGAGTGGCGCCATTGGCTAGAGGGGGCTAAGCATCAGGTGGTGGTATTGACTGACCACAAAAATTTGATTTATCTTGAGACTGCCAGGCGCCTGAATCCTAGACAGGCGCGCTGGTCTTTATTTTTTTCTCGCTTTAATTTTGTGGTGTCATACCTACCGGGTTCTAAGAATGTTAAGGCAGATGCCCTTTCTAGGAGTTTTGACCCGGACTCTCCTGGTAATGCTGAACCCACAGGTATCCTTAGGGAGGGAGTAATTTTGTCGGCCGTTTCTCCTGATCTGCGGCGGTCCTTGCAAGAGTTTCAGGCGGATAGACCGGATCGTTGTCCGCCTGATAGACTGTTTGTTCCGGATGATTGGACCAGTAGAGTCATCTCTGAGGTACATTCTTCTGCATTGGCAGGTCATCCCGGAATTTTTGGTACCAGGGATTTGGTGGCAAGATCCTTCTGGTGGCCTTCCCTGTCACGAGATGTGCGAGTCTTTGTGCAGTCATGTGACATTTGTGCTCGGGCCAAGTCTTGTAGTTCTCGGGCTAGCGGACTGCTGTTGCCCTTGCCTATTCCTAAGAGGCCTTGGACACACATCTCGATGGATTTTATTTCAGATCTGCCTGTTTCCCAGAAGATGTCTGTCATCTGGGTGGTCTGTGACCGTTTCTCTAAAATGGTCCATTTGGTTCCTCTGCCCAAGTTGCCTTCTTCTTCTGAGTTGGTTCCTCTGTTTTTTCAGAATGTTGTCCGATTGCACGGTATTCCTGAGAATATTGTTTCTGACAGAGGTACCCAATTTGTGTCTAGATTTTGGCGGGCATTCTGTGCTAGGATGGGCATAGATTTGTCTTTTTCATCTGCTTTTCACCCTCAGACTAATGGCCAGACCGAGCGGACTAATCAGACCCTGGAGACATATCTGAGGTGTTTTGTCTCTGCTGACCAGGATGATTGGGTTGCTTTTTTGCCATTGGCAGAGTTCGCCCTCAATAATCGGGCCAGCTCTTCCACCTTGGTGTCCCCGTTTTTCTGTAATTCGGGGTTTCACCCTCGATTTTCCTCCGGTCAGGTGGAATCCTCGGATTGTCCTGGAGTGGATGCGGTGGTGGAGAGATTGCATCACATCTGGGGGCAGGTTATGGACAATTTGAAGTTGTCCCAGGAGAAGACTCAGCGTTTTGCCAACCGTCATCGTCGTGTTGGTTCTCGGCTTTGTGTTGGAGATTTGGTGTGGTTGTCTTCTCGTTTTGTCCCTATGAGGGTCTCTTCTCCTAAGTTTAAACCTCGGTTCATCGGCCCTTATAGAATATTGGAGATTCTTAATCCTGTTTCTTTCCGTTTGGACCTCCCTGCGTCCTTTTCCATTCATAACGTTTTTCATCGGTCGTTATTGCGCAGGTATGAGGTACCTGTTGTACCTTCAGTTGAGCCTCCTGCTCCGGTGTTGGTTGAGGGTGAGTTGGAGTACGTTGTGGAGAAAATTTTGGACTCTCGTGTTTCCAGACGGAGACTCCAGTATCTGGTCAACTGGAAGGGTTACGGCCAGGAGGATAATTCTTGGGTCAATGCATCTGATGTTCATGCTTCTGATCTTGTTCGTGCCTTCCATAGGGCTCATCCTGGTCGCCCTGGTGGATCTGGTGAGGGTTCGGTGCCCCCTCCTTGAGGGGGGGGTACTGTTGTGAATTTGGATTCTGGGCTCCCCCGGTGGCCGCTTGTGGAATTGGACTTGTCATCCTCTTTCCTGTTTCACCTGTTTCCATCAGTAGTGGGTGTCGCTATTTAAGCTCATTTCTCTGGTGGTTTCTTGCCGGTCAACAATGTTATCTGATGCCTCTCAGTGCTTGTTCCTGCTTCTGACAACTACTAGATAAGTTGGACTTTTGTCCATGTTTCGTTTTGCCTATTTGTTCCAGTTCACAGCTGAAGTTTTGTTACTGTGTCTGGAAAGCTCTCGTTGATCAGGGATTGCTACTCTGGTGTTATGAGTTAATGCCAGAGTTTAAGGTAATCTCTGGATGGTGTTTTGTTAGTGTTTTTCTGCTGACCATGAAAGTATACTATCTGTCTTCTGCTATCTAGTAAGCGGACCTCAAATTTGCTAAGACTATTTTCCTGCTGCGTTTGTTGTTTCATCTGAACTCACCGTCATTATATGTGGGGGGCTACTGTCTTCTTTGGAATATTTCTCTAGAGGTGAGCCAGGTCTTATATTTCCCTCTGCTAGCTATTTAGGTCTTAGGCCAGAGCTGGGCATCTAGCAATAAATAGGAAATGCTACCTGGCTATTTCTAGTTGCGCGGCAGGCTTAGTTCATGGTCAGTATAGTTCCATCTTCCGAGAGCTTGTCCCTCTATAGGCTTGCTATGATCTCTGCCTGCAGAGATCATGACACTCCGGTACGTGAGGTGACAGTTTCCTCACGTACCGGAGACACTGACACACGTAGACCCATAAAAATCAATGCATCTGTTCAGATGTCATTGATTTTTTGCGGACCGTGTCTCCGTGTGCCAAACACGGAGACATGTCAGTGTTCGTGGGAGCGCACGTTTTACACGGACCCAATAGAGTCAATGGGTCCGCGTAAAACACGAACCTCACACGGACATTCTCCGTCTGGGGTCCGTGTGCGTGCAGGAGACAGCGCTACAGTAAGCGCTGTCCCCCCCACATGGTGCTGAAGCCGGTATTCATATCTTCCCTGCAGCAGCGTTTGCTGTAGAGAAAATATGAAGAATAGTGTTAAAAATAAAGATTTAGGTGTCCGGCGCCCCCCCACCCCCTGTGCGCCCCCCCACTGCGCCCCCCGCTGGTCAGAAAATACTTACCCGCTCCCTCGCTGCTTCCTGGTCTGGCCGCGCCTCCTACTGTATGCGGTCACGTGGGGCCGATCATTTACAATCATGAATAGTCGGCTCCGCCCCTATGGGAGGTGGAGCCACATATTCATGACTGTAAATGATCGGCCCCACGTGACTGTATGCAGGAGAAGCCGCGGCCAGACCAGGAAGCAGCGAGGGAGCGGGTAAGTATTTTCTGACCAGCGGGGGGGCGCAGCGGGGGGGCGCAGCGGGGGGGCGCACAGGGGGTGGGAGGGCGGCGGACACATGGATCTTTATTTTAAACACTATTCTTCATATTTTCTCTGCAGCAAACGCTGCTGCAGGGAAGATATGAATCGCAGCTTCAGCACCATGCAGAGTGGGTACCACACGCTCCGTGTGGTACCCACTCGCCATACGGGCGGTACACGTGTGCCGCACGTATGGCCTCTGTGAGTTCCCAGGCACACGGACACGGATTACTCCGGTACCGATTTATTCCGGTACCGGAATTATCTGGACGTGTGGGACAGCCCTCAAACACTGAGACCAGAGCCTCAGCTGGGAGCCGGCACTGGAATTTGAGCGCTGATTTTTTTTTTTTTTATCATGTGTCACTCAATTTTTTTTTTTTTTTCTTAAGCATACAAAAACAACTAAATGAATAAAACGAGCCCCGCACCTCTATGCTTCATCTGTCGACAGTATTCTTCATGAAACCATGGGACTTGGTATTCCGGGCACTCGAGACAAACCGCCCGATTTAATTGCATCAGGCGCATTCGTATCTTGGCACTTTTGTCAGGCAGAAAAGCTAAAAAATAATATAATTAGTGAAGAAAGAGAAAATCTACAACACACAGAAATCAAAAGCGTTCCCAACATGTGATACTGAGCCTGCGCCGTACATAGCGGGTGCCAGCGGCGTTACACAGCCAGCACCCGCCTGTAACACTATGACTGGCGCTAGCCTCGATTGCCCACTGTACCCCACCCCCCAAGAGACCATGGGGTGGCCATGGGTTATTAGTGCAGTGGGGGTCTATTAAAGGCTATTATTGTCATCAGATTAGTACTCCTGTAAAGTTTTAGGCATCATAGGAGACTGAGATTTTTACTTTGTACTACTATCCAGTTTTAAAATACAAAAAAAATCCCAAAATAAAAATTACATTACATTATATATATATATATATATATATATATATTTTTTTTTTTTTTTTCTTACATATGTGAACCCTTCTATATAAAAGGTTTTAAGTACCCCAAAATGGTGACAATCTTGTTTGACCTCCCAGAACCATGTATGACCTTGTCAACTGATCGTGCATCTTTATTTCAATGGAGTAAAGGATCAGGTTGGTTGATATCAAAGATCCTCATTTCCCAAACATTTGATAAAAAAAAACAAGGCCTAATACATTGGTTCCAATAATGGAACAATGGGAAAAACAAAACAAAAAACTTCCAGATCTCAGAAAAAGTCACAAACTTAAAAATGTTCATGCACAAAAAGTTCTGATTTTCTTGTTGCCACTGAAATATAAAGAACCTAACCCCCACCATTGGTGAAAAAAAAGAAAAAGGAACTAAAACAAACAAGACAACTATAAACGTTCCGACTTGAAGAGTCACACTGCTGGGTTATTGTTTAAAAAAAAAAAAACAACAACAATGGCAGAATTGCGTCTTTTTTTCACCATTTCACTGCTCTTGGAATTTTGTGTGTGCATTATACGGTTAACTGAATTCATTACAATTTGTCTTGTGCAAAAATAACAAATTAATATTGAAAATTGAAAGTAGAATGATAAAAAAAATAACAGAAAATAAATAATAATTAAAAACAAAACAATAAAAAATTGCCCAGTTGTGTAAGGGTTAAATAAAAGCTTTATTAAATTTTATAGGGTATTAAGCTTTTTGTGCCGGGTCTCGCACCAGGATGGGTAATGCAGGTAAAGCTGCAAAGAAATATTCGATTTATATTAGCCGACCCTGATGACAGATGTTGGGGAAATG
Organism: Ranitomeya variabilis; assembly: GCF_051348905.1. Taxonomy (NCBI): domain Eukaryota; kingdom Metazoa; phylum Chordata; class Amphibia; order Anura; family Dendrobatidae; genus Ranitomeya; species Ranitomeya variabilis. The sequence goes on along the minus strand of NC_135238.1, from coordinate 187,022,491 downwards.
AGGATGGGGCATATTTGCAAAGTGATCCCTTACCCCATTAAAATAAAGATGCACGCTCAGAAGACACGAGCATACATGGTGCTGGGAGATCAGAGAAGACAAAGCCTCCCATATGTACGGCCAGCCTAAGTCCTAGGGGCAACATGAGCAATATAGAACCTAAATGGATAAAGGTGGAGCATTCGCTCACATGACACTTACTGTCCAGTTCGGAATCCAGTTTAGTTAGGAAACGAATATTGAAAATGGCTTTAATCAGATCTTCTGGGAAATACTGTGCAACAGCAAGAGTGAAGCCCACCAGAACCAAGAGATGAGGAGGGAAGGAGTCTGGAAGGTAAAATAACACAACCACTATCTTATACATTTTTTTTTTTCATTCCTGATCTGATATTAGACGAAGCTGAAGTATTAAAGAGTTTTCATTTTTATTTCATAAATCAATAGCACTCATAAAAATAAGTCTTATCAGACAAATCGGCTTTTTTTTTCCTCTCCTCCTGGACTGATCTTTCACGCTCAGTTCATGAGTAAAATCTTCCATTACTGAGATAGGAGACAGCTGGTGCTCATAAAGTTCCATGGAGAAGTGTAACTGACGATTCAGAAGAACTTACAGCGGAAAGTCTGTGTCCGTCTCCACCTCCTCTCCATAGAATTTTATAAGCACCAACCTATCTCACAGTAATGGGAAAATCTGTCTATATAGAGAATGGAGATTGAAAGGAGGGGAAGTAGCACATTTCTCTCATAGAATATATTACAAAATCGCCAGTCACTCTTTAAGAATAAGGTATGTTAGCAGGAGGAGGAATCAGCCCGACCCCTCTGGGCAAATTCCATTCATTTTTACGGATCTGTTCACATCTGCACCGGCGGCTCGGCTACTGGTTACGGAGTCTTTAATGGAAAAGATACTGCTGTCAGAAACCAATGGGAAATGACAGCCGCCGCTGGGATCAGATGACACAGAGGTGAACGGAGCCTTATGGAATGTGTCTGTTTCCTAGGGCTTAAAATGCGTAAATGCGGCGATGTCACTCAGCTACAATACCTTCATTTTCTTTGTGAAAAAGGAAGAAATAGATTAGAAAATGGTAGAATTCTTGTGCAGAACATGTTTTTTTTGTTTGTTTTTTTTAAGGGGAACCGGTGTAGAGCAATGACTGCTGTACGTGGCAGCCTGTATTCTGATGATAGTTTGGACAGCGGCAGGGAAAAGAAAGAAATAATCTGCAGCTCAGGATCATAATATGGGATGACGTAGCAACTTTATTAACAATTATTTTAGACAAGGTCCCAATCCATAAAGATAAGGAAATTATAACATTAGGGCTACATTTTTTAGATTAAAGCGGGACAATTCTTTTTTTTCTCTTTTCTTCACTTGCCCGTGTGACCACAGTCTATAATATGGGAAATTCATCACTGAAATTCTGATGTGATTATCTGCACAATAACCACAATGTACTAAAAATAATAAAAAAAAGTTGTGGGGTTTAGGTTTTCTAATCTGCAGCTTGTTAATGATAATGTGGATTTTTTTGCATATTTTCACTTTTTGCAACGCGGAGGCGGAAATCACAGTTAGAAAAATGTGTCTCTTTAATCTTCCAGGGCTGTGATTACTCCTGGGGTGAAGCGTGGCCAGATCTCCACTTATACTGAGAATACAATGAATACTTACTTAAATTAGCGAGAATATGCTGAATACACATTGTAAAGAATTCTTCTTCTCGCGGGGGATCGTAGCCCAGATTGACAAAGGCAAATAAAACTCTGTTCAAGTCTGTGGGATGGATCTTAAAAAAACAAAACAAAAATATAATACATTATTAATCTGACAAATAGTCTTTACTAACACAGTGTGTACATGACATAGTCCAGTAAATGAGAGGGATTTCTGCAATCACAGCATTGATGATCTTTCCTAAGGATACCCCATCAGTGCAAATCACAGCTCAGGGGAGCACTACACCCATCAATCTGCTACTGCTGGGTCATCAGTGTTAGCTAATGATAAAGTGATCCCAGAAAAAAATGGTCTGTTTGCCATTAATGTGCTGGATCAGATTTTCATCCATTTCTAATCTGTAAGTCCGTTGGTTTTTTTTGCTTTTTCCTCCATTAAGGAGTTTCATTTTCTTGTATCTTTTTTGTTTTTTTCACGAACCAATAGACTTGCATCAGAGAATTTGATCCATGATTCAGATCAAAAGTGGCCATATCTCAGTTTGGTTTTTTGCAGGCACTGCAAAAAAGCAAAACATACATGTAAACAGCCCCATAGACTATAATAGGTACATGATCTGTGAGAAACACTGAGAACATGTATGAAAAAAACCAGACGTCTGAGACCTAAGGGCGCAGTCAGACGACCATATAAATTGGACTGTGATTGGACCACAATGCAAAGACTGTCCAGCGGTTCTACCGACCTGAGCATGATGGCTGTACAGGAAAACATGAAGCGGTCACGCTCAGGTCGGGAGAGCCGCCGGCCAGTCTGTGCATTGTGGTCCGATCACAGTCCAATTTATTTGGTCATCTGACTGTGTCCTAAGAGTACAAGTATTGACTGGTAGAACAGTAACACCAAATCCTTCATTTAAAGGAATTGTCTCATCTATAGTGGCCAAAAGTGCTTGTAAAAACAATTTACTTCTTACTTTAAAATCCTCTCCGTTTGCAATAATGGAAGGAGTTTTAATTCTATAGTTTACTGCTCATTGTCTAGGTTACCAGCCACTCCTGCAGCTTGTCAGAAGTGTCCAGTTTCCCAGACAAGCAGCATGCACATCTGCCTCTGCAGGCCATCTGGACCTTAGGAGCTCACCACTGTCCCCTTACCCCATTGCAAGCGAAAAATCGGGAGGCAGGGGAGATGGGTGCTACCAAAGATACATGATGAGAGAATCCCTTTAAGGATTTCCTGAAGGAATAACAGAGGAACAACAATGAAAAGATGCTCCGGAATAATTATTACATGGGGGTACCATAGTGTAACACACAGGACTGGTGCTCTTTAAGCCGCCCCTAGACAGCTGTCAGGTGCACGCACTGAATAGACCTTTGGCCACCAGATGTTTCGTTTGGGCCAGTGACTGGCCTTCCAATCTGAACCCACGGGGCTTCTACCTTTGTGACATTCTCCATGGTGACTTCTGCGATCTTGTCCAGAACCGGAGGACACAGAGTATTACAGTAACTAATAACCAGCGCCAGAAACGGTGCGTTCCTCCAGGTGACCTGGTGCAGCAGGCGCTGGCAGGTGAGCAGGATGTCGTCTATCAGCATATTCTGCAGCCACTGCCCGTTCATCACGTACGTCAGCTCATTCAACAGATGATCAATGTCGTCCATATTCTTCACTCTCTCCAGTCCGTATCGGCTCACTTTATGGAGGAGTTTCTCATACATCCCGGATTTATTCTGCCTGGACAGCTGGGCGGGCTGTAACCACCGGATGACGCTGTTCGCGATGCTATTCAGGTCGCTGAGGTCACACTGGGGAATGACGTCGTCAATCTTTCTAAGGACGGCTTCATCCACTCTAGTAAGGGTCAGCAGCGACAGTGACCTGGTCATCATAACCACCATAGATGGGACATGAGACGTCTTCATAAAGCTACGGGAAGGGACATTTCAGGCATCAGAAAAAGTCACCTTCTCAGAATCAAATCAATTATAAATGTGACAAAGGGAACAAAAAGAAGCCAACAAAACCCTCAAAACACATTAATGTGGGCTTTATTTTTGTGGTTTCCCCAGGCAAAAGATAAAATAAGAGGTCCATAGAACAAAAATGTCACGTCTTTATTAAAAACAAACAAAAAAAAAAACACTTTGTGATGAGTGTCACTCCAAAATTACTAATTAAAATAAGCCTTATAAAATAGTCCTTATACAACCCATATGTTTGTAGTAATAAACTATTATTGTTGAGCATATTTATGTTAAAATCCGGGTGTCCGTTGTTGGCACGGCCAAGATATTTTTTTGCCTCCTGTGTTGATTGACAGCGCTCGCTTGGGGAAAGCACACAATGTAGCAGCAGGAGCCAGCGCACGCACTCACAGATCTCTCTCCTCTCTGCTGCGGCCATGCGATTTTCCTCCCTCTTCTTTCTTTAACGCTTCTTGCTCGCCACACTTCTGCATCTTTCCGTGGAGCGAGCAGCCACAGCAGAGGAGAGAGGTCAGTGAGCGCGGTCGGTGAGCGCGCACAGGCCTCTGCAGTTACACTGTGCGCATGCACGCTGGAGGACTCCCCAATGTCACCTTGACCAGTAGCGGACATACCATTGGTGCAACCAGTGCAGCCGCACAGGGGCCCGAGAGGTCCAGGGGCCACTGCTTTCCCCAAACCAGGTGGCATTGTGCATTATAAGGAGCTCTCCGGCTGCAGATGGTCCATATATTGTTCTTGCACAGGGGCCTCTGCTGTCTGTGTCCGCTCCTGGCCCTCACGGTATACCAGTCGTATGTTTGTATTCTTATTAGTGACCTTGTCTTACCCACATGGTAAACCCAGCGCCATTCTAATAGGGCCGTCCACATGTCCCTTTAACCCGATTACTCGCCACACATGCATGGAAATTGCACTTACGCAGTTAGACGTTTTTGTAGATCCGCAAACAGTTGATAGTTTTGGCAGGGCAGGCAAACCACGGCATCTGTGAGCTTACATAGATACAGGCGATGGTAATGATCCAGATTGTCCTGGATGGCGGAGCAGATCCTGAACAGAGAGAAAAACAAAAAGATCACACATCATCAAGCAACATAACGAGACTCCATCCACAGCCGTGCCACGTCCTCATCCAGAAGGGACGCTCCCACACAGTGTGCCGTGTGTGGCAGAACAAATTTCACCCGGACCACAAGCCCCACTGACGTACATATGGGTTTTTGTAACTTTGATGGCAAAAACGACACAACACACTGCGCCAGTGTCATCAATAAGTTAGGAAACGGCCAACAGAGTCTCTAATAAGTGGTGGACGCTCCTTGCTCCACTGTAAAGATGCTTCAAGAATGTGCACCATATAAAATGGTTCATAGGTTTGTAAAGGCCCCATATACCGTGAGGGTCGGCCAAGCGTTCATCTGGCCATCAGCTCGCTCTCACTCTATTCCCCCCATGGACATGAATGCTCAGTAGGGTGGCTCATGCATTGAGGAGTGGAGAAATCCACCATCGGACTCATCGGTCTGTACATCAAAGGGATCAGGCAAAAAAAAAAATAAAACCTCTCAGTACTTATTTGCTAGGAGGAGAATACTAAGAGTCTGAAATAGCTGATTACAGGGAACAACAGCTTGCATCCATCTGAACAGTAAATGGAAATATGGCAGGATTCAGACATCCATATATTATGATCCAGGTATGGACCGAATTGGCCGAGGATCTCCTGGCCTCACACATGTATAGTTGGGTCAGCAGACCCTCGCTGGGGTGCAGCCCGTACCCGGACCGTGATAATATGGACAATATCAGATTGGACAGGAAGGATCCAGCTCCAAACCATTCATGGCTTAGAGAATCCACTTACTTCTGAATGAGGATTGGGTTCTTGCACTCGGCCTCTGCCATGGTCTCCAGCACGTACACCAGACTGATGTGATGGATCTTACCTGCCAGTATGACAAGGTCGTCTTCAAGCCTGGAGGGAACAAAGGAGCTCAAACCTTTACAAATCCAACATTTGGCAATTGTTTCCAGTACTGAATTCCTAGATTAGACTACAAAATAATCAGGAGCTTCCTCTAATTAGGGAATACGAGTTCTATTTGAGTATTATCATTGCATTATGGGATTTTTTCTGTTGGTTCAGGGCTGATACGTAGTATCCCTTTAAGGGGCCGATACATCACATCCCTTTAAGGGGCCCACTCACCTATTTCTTATCTCTTGAGAAGCCATCGGAAATAAGGCACAAAATATTTTTCCGAAATGATCCGCATTATTCCATAGGTTTGATATTTCGAGCAGAGACAATTTTGCCATCACCTGAAACTCGTACTGCTTGAAAGCCATTTGCCGGTAGAGGCCGCTGACGATGCACATGGTGTCCGTGCTCATTTTATTCTTGTCCCGCACAAAAATCTGATTGCATTTATCCAAGAGGGGCTGGTAGTCATACTTCATAAGGCACAGAAACTGGACGACCCGGCGCACGCTGTGCACATCTATGTAGTTATCCCCCTCCATTAAGGATTCTGCCTTGCTGATCAGTCGGTGCTGCAACCGCTTAGAGGTGACCGGGAATGTCTTCATCATAAGACTGGACAGGTATCTGGAAAAGGATTAAAAAGGATCATGAATGTGATCTATAGCACATATGAAGTGTGTGATATAGAGAGTGGCTTGCAAAATGAGTTAACTGAGAGTCCATCAGTGAGCTTATCCTGACACCCTACGCAGAAAGCAGCCAATCAGAGGTGTGGGCCAGGTTATACAGAGCTCAGTATTTAGAGCACTGCAAGATCTGCAGCAGAGAAAAAGCCGGATTACTCACCGGTAATGCTCTTTTAGTGAGTCCACGACAGCACCCCACTGGAGAGAGGGATCCGCCCCGCAGGAACAGGAAACCTATTGAGAAATAAAAGAGGGCGGTCCGCCTCTCCTCCTCAGTTTTGATTTCAGAGTACCCGGAGGACCGCCAGTATTAGGCAAATATCATTTATTTCATTCTTTAAACTTATTTGCTTATGATTAAAAGGAATTTACTCAATCAGTATTATATTGATCTAGGGCGGGATGTAAGAGGGTGCTGTCGTGGACTCACTAAAAGAGCATTACCGGTGAGTAATCCGGCTTTTTACTCTTCGCCACGACAGCACCCCACTGGAGATCTTTCAGAGACCATCACCTAGGGAGGGGACCACCGTGCTGAGGACAGTCCTGCCAAAGTCTAGGTCAGAAGTTGACGATAGGTCTAGCCTATAGTGGTTATAGAATGTAGAAGGATTTGACCACGTTGCCGCCTTACATATAGTTTCAATCGGGACGTCTCCCCTCTCTGCCCAGGAGGATGCCATCGCTCTGGTGGAGTGTGCCGTTATGCCTTCCGGAGGGATTTCTTTCCTCGCGGAGTAAGCCAGTCTGATAGATTCTCTGATCCACCGGGATAAGGTGCTTTTTGTTACTCCATGACCCTTCTTGACACCCTGGAAGGAAATAAACAGAGCCCTACTCTGTCGCCAGCTGCTGGTCTTTTCAATGTATTTTAACACTACTCTTTTAACGTCTAGAGTGTGATATTTTTGTTCTTCAGGAGTGGATGGATTACTGAAGAAAGTGGGCAAGATTATTTCTTGTGACCTGTGGAATTTTTTCGCTACTTTGGGTAGATAGGAAGGGTCTGGTTTAAGAATTAGTTTATCCTGAAAGGTTAACAAAAAAGGTGGATCTATGGAGAGTGCTTGGATGTCACTGATTCTCCTAGCTGAAGTCAGTGCTACCAAGAGGGCCGTCTTTAGTGATAGACATTTAATTGATATTGAGTCTATTGGCTCGAATGGAGAGTCTGTTAGGGCTTGTAAGACTAAATTTAAATCCCAGGGTGGAATCCTAGGTATGTTAACTGGATTCATTCTTTCGCAGGCCGTAATAAATCTGGATACCCATCTATCCCCCGCGATGTTATGGCCATAGAGGGCTCCTAGTGCTGAAACATGAACCTTTAAGGTGTTTACAGTTAGACCCAGTTCTCTCCCTTTTTGAAGAAATTCCAAGATAGAGTATATAGGAATTTCTGATGTATTGGTAGATGTATGGAATTGCAGGAATTTTTTCCATACTCTCGTATAGATTTTTGTGGTGGAGGGTTTCCTACTATGGAGAAGTGTATCAACCAAACCCCCCGAGAACCCTCTTGACCTTAGCATCTGCCTCTCAAGTTCCAGGCCGTCAGGTGAAGATTGTCCACCTGAGGGTGGAAAAACGGACCTTGGAAGAGAAGATTGGGCGTTGAGGGGAGGACCCAAGGATCTGAGATCGACATAGTCTGTAGCCATGAGAACCATGGTCTCTTGGGCCAGAATGGAGCTATCAGTACAACTCTCGCCCCTTCCTCCCTGATTTTGCGTATGACTTGAGGTAGCAATATGATCGGAGGAAACGCGTACGCCAGACTGAACTGCCAAGGGGCTTGGAGAGCGTCCAGAATGTCCGGATGATCCGCTGGTGATAGGGAGGCGAATCTCTGAACTTTTCTGTTTCTTCTTGTGGCGAAGAGATCTATCTGAGGACGGCCCCAAAGAGATACTATGTCCAGGAAAATTTGTTGGTTTAGACACCACTCCCCTTGTTTTAGGGTGTGTCGGCTTAGAAAGTCCGCCTGCTGATTGCTTGCTCCTCTTATGTGCAACGCAGTAAGGGATGCTAGATGATTTTCTGCTAGATTTAAAATTTCCGTAGCAGAAGACATCAGAGTCTCTGATCGCGTACCTCCTTGACGGTTTAGATACGCCACGGTGGTGGTGTTGTCGGACAGGACTCTGACGTTTTTCCCCCGAAGCTGTGGGAGGAAATGGTATAAGGCGTACTTTACAGCATTTAGTTCTTTGAAGTTAGAGGAGCTGCAGCTTTCCTCTATGCTCCATGATCCCTGGCAATAATCATTCCCCATATGAGCGCCCCATCCATGAGGACTGGCGTCAGTGGTTATGGTATGAGATGGCGTTATTACCCATGGAACCCCACTCATCAAATGGTCTGAGTCTAGCCACCACTCTAAGGAAGTTAAAACCTCCTGAGATAAGGTTATTTTTGCATTTAGATGACCCAATAACCGTTTATCCTCTTGTAAAACTTGATGTTGCAGTGTTCTAGTGTGGTGTTGAGCCCATCTTACTGCAGGTATACAAGAGATTAGAGACCCTAATAATGACATAGCCTGTCTTAGGGATATACGTGGATTGTTTATTGCGGCTAGGACTTTGTGTCTGATCAGTGAAATTTTTACCTGTGGCAGAAGATACTTTTGAGATATAGAGTCTAAATGGAACCCCAAGAACGCTTGACGGGAAAGTGGAGTGAGTCTGGATTTGTCGGTATTGATTATCCAGCCCAGGCCCTGTAGAGAGGAAATTGTGTGAGCTAAACGGTCAGTACATTGAGTAGCTGAATTTCCTATTACCAGAAAATCATCCAGATAGGGCACAATCAAGGTTTCCTTCTGGCGAAGGTAGGCCATCACCTCTAGCATTATCTTGGTGAAGATCCTCGGTGCTGTTGAGAGGCCGAAGGGCAGGGCCACATATTGAAAATGGTGAACCTCGTTGTTGATTTTTACCGCCACCCTGAGGAATTTCTGGTATCTGTTATGAATAGGGAGATGATAATATGCATCTTTTAGATCAATGCCCCCCATCATACAATTTGGGAAGAGGAGCTTTATGGTGGATCTAATGGACTCCATTTTAAAGGTATAATTTTCGATAAATAAGTTGAGTTTTTTAAGGTTAATGATTGTCCTGAAAGAACCGTCGGGTTTAGAAATTAAGAATAGGGGAGAGTAGAACCCCCTACCCTCCTGTCCCACCGGAACTTGGACTAGGACCCGTTTTGATAATAGGGTTTGAATTTCAAGCTCTAACGCCTGTTGCTGTATAGGCGAGCTGAAAGATGTTATAATATAAGACTCGTGGGGGACACGAGAGAATTTTAATTTAATTCCATCTCGGATGGTATTTAAAACCCACGAGCTAGATGTTATCTTTTCCCATTGAGTGGCGAAAAACTTCAATCTACCCCCAACTGGTATATCCTCAGTATTTGTTATCTTTTGAGGGGTTGGGTCTTCTGAACATGGTACCTCTCTGCTTTTCATCTTTAGCGGTCCATGTTGTAGACCTATCCGTTTGCTTTCTTTTGCCAAACGGTCTCCTTTTGAAGGCTCTCCTATAAAAAGGAATGGAAGAGTCAGGAAAAGCTTTTTTCCTGTCTTTCGCCTTCTTTAGTATGTCATCTAGAGTTTTGCCAAAGAGGAACTCACCCTCACATGGGATGGCGCATATTTTAGATTTTGACTGCGCATCACCCTTCCAGCTTTTCATCCATAGTGCACGCCTTGCGTTGTTTACCAGACCTGCAGACCTTGCTGCTAACCGAAGGGAGTCCGCGGATGCGTCCGCCATAAAGGCTGCTGCACCCCGTATTAAGGGGATGGCTGCCCGTAATTTCTCTCTTGGGGTTTTATTCTCAATTTGTTGGTCCAATTGATCTATCCATATGAGCATTGATCTGGCTGTGCAAGTGCTTGCTACTGCTGGCTTAAATATTCCCGTAGTTGCCTCCCAGGATCTTTTTAGGGAGGACTCGGCTTTGCGATCTAGAGGATCCGAGAGCAGTCCCGCATCTTCTACAGGCAGAGTTGACTGCTTCGAGGTAGAGGCTACAGCAGCATCAACTTTAGGGACTTTTGTCCATGTGAGAAGCTCGTCGTCACTAAACGGGTATTTTCGTTTTGACGATGAGGGTAAAAAGCTTCTCTGATCTTGCTTTTCCCACTCCCTTTTTATTAACGCTTTCACTGCCGGTATGACCGGAAAGCATCTCCTTTTTCTCTCTGCCAAACCCGCAAACATTATATCTTGCGTGGTTTGTGCTCCTTTTGTCTCTTCACACCCCATAGTGTCTCGTATTGATTTCACTAAATTGTCCACACTTTCCACCGGGAAGCAAGGACGTCCCTCAATTTCAGACGATGAAGATGATGATGATGATGACGACAGGGAGGCGTCTGAACACACAACCTGGTCACTGTCTGAATTTGACGAGGGTGTCGGTATTTTGGGTTTGGCTTTATGCGGTTTATCTTGGGATATGGCTCTTAATTCTTCCCTGATAATGGTACGCAAGTCCGTAATGGACATTGCCGCTCCTTGTGTGGTTTCAGATATACAGCCTTGACAAAGTTTTTTGGGGTATGAGTCGGGTAGGGGCTGGCTACATAGAGCACATTCTTTATGTTTTGTTTTTTCACGTTTTTTACCCTGACCCGTGCGCTGATGAGAGAAGGAGGAGGGAGAGAGAGAGAGAGAGAGAGGGGAAATAGCATTAGCTTAATAGGTAGAGTCACTCACACTCACCCAGTGAAGCTGATAATACCGGATCAGAAGCCCGAGATCCTGTCCTGGATCTGATCACCGAACCGCTCTTATGACCGGTGTCTGAAGATCCTTTGCTGGGACGCTCTTTGGCAGGGGGTACTTGGTCTCCTGTTTCAGGGTCCATGGCACCTGGGGATGACATCTTACATCGCCAGATAGTAGCGCTCATTTGATTTAAATATGGCGCCTAAGCGTCCTCCATCTTGCGCATGCGCAAGGACCGCACCTTCCCCCCCGCCGCCGGCCGCAGCTTGGATACTCCGGAAGTTCAAACTATACTTCCGGGTAATCCTTGGTGGTGGTCGGCGCGTGCGCAGTCCGAGCCCCGGACTCACTTCCGGAACGCTGTCCTCACCTGCTCAGCGAGGATTCCGGCGCCTGCTATTGCCACCTGCTTCGGAAACGATGCCCGGCGGCCTTACCCGGACCAGGTCATCATCCGGGCTTCTGTCAGGCGAGGAGGGAGCCGTCAAACGGATCTCCCCCGACGCTGCCTCTGGACTGCAGCCCCTGCCGTTCTTAAAAGACACCGCACAGGCGGCGTGCATGCCCAGGTATTTTTTCTTCATAGAAATCCTGTCGTTCCTGCAGGAACAGGAAACCTAAACTGAGGAGGAGAGGCGGACCGCCCTCTTTTATTTCTCAATAGGTTTCCTGTTCCTGCGGGGCGGATCCCTCTCTCCAGTGGGGTGCTGTCGTGGCGAAGAGTAAAACAGGAACTTTATCAAAACTACAGCAAGCAGCCCAGTAAGTGACACATCGCTGGAATCAGAGTCTCTGCCCCTCCATCATACTGCACTCAGATGGGTCAAAATCAGACATAACCCACATTTTTTCCCGCAGAGTCCGATAAAAAGATTAAATAAATTTTGGACATGTGCACAGCCCTATTGAATATCATAGTTACGAGCGCTACAAGTGAAAACTACACATAGCACTCATCTGAGAAAATACGTCTTATGCACGAGCCCAAATAGCAAGTTAATCAAATTAATCTCCCTGCTCTAAGTATCAGCAGAGAGGTAACGCGGGATCGGCATTGGCTTCAGCAGGGAAGTTATACTTATTTTGTTATTTTACAGCATTTCCAGATTTGGCTTTTTAAAAAAAAAACAAAAAACAGTTAAGCACGTTAATTTTTTTCCCTTTTCAGCATTCTAGAATTTTTTTTTCATTGTTTTCATTCGCGTGTCACCACAGGTCAATATGGTCTTATTTTTGTAGACAAGTACTATTTTGCCTTACGCATTTATTAGTAATATTTTTAACATCAGACAGTAAATGGAAGTCTTAGGGTATGTGTCCACGGTCAGGTTTGCTTCAGGCTTTGGTCAGGATTTTATGCAGGTAAAATCCTGACCAAAAATGCACCTGAGGTCACTGGCAGGTCACCTGCGGTGTTCCTGCGTGTTTTGCTCATAGTAGCAACATGCTGCGTTCTGAAAAAACGCTCCGCATGTGCGTTTTCGCAGGAAAAACGCATGCGTTTTTTAATGCACAGTGGAGACGGGATTTCATTAAATCCCCTCCACTATGCTGGAACATCTGGACGCTGCGTTTTTGATGCTGCGGCTCAGCGCTGCGTCAAAAACGCAGCGTTTCCTGAACGTGGATACATACCCTTACATTTAAAAAATGATGTTTTATTTTTGTTATTTTTTTTTTTTTATTTAGTGTGTGGGGTGATGACATTGAAGGATAGTTGCACCAGTCTCTGCCTATAGAAATCCATGGGTGAAAAAGAAATTAAAACAAATATACATATGCAAGATTCAGTAGAAAAATAACAACAAGGCTGGAATTTGGGGGCGTGTCCTATTAGAACACCAGAGGCAGAGCTGACGGAGCCAAGATGGCTGCTCCCATGAGCTGTATTTACCACGACTTTGGCGGAACTAAAATGACTGTTTAACAGTCCTATTGCTTCCAAAGGTAATTTATTGTATATTTAGTTATATGTGCTATCTCTCCGCTGTAAAATAACTTGATATGTTTGACAGTGATGCGTCCACTTTAAGGGGTCAATGGGGACCACTCCTCGTTAGCTTCTTAAAGGAAACCTGTCAGGTCACTCAGGACTCGCAAACTGCTGACATGATGATTTACTTGCCATAATCCAGCAATAAAATCATGCCCTTCCTGTAGCATAAAGTTATGCATATCCTCCACATTTGTATTGCCCTCATTCACTATCCGGATAGTTCTATGAAAACAACACCTCTGGTCAGAGATAACTCACATCCTGAGGAGGAGTTTTCCCCTTTGGAGTCGACCCATCACCAAACATATCAGGTTATACTACAATAGGGAAGTAGTAGATATAAGTAAATAGGAATAAATTACCTTTGGAAACATAAGGACTGTGAAGACAATTATTTCAGCTCTGAGAGAGCCACTGTGACCTGACAGGATCCCTTTAAATCACTTCCAGTAGTCTTAGATACTGGTGACCGCTTACCTAATATTTTGTATGTTCTCCAGGCCCGTGTTCAGGGCATTGGCTACCTTTCCCATTAACGGACTGCTGCCCAGATCTAGTTTTTCCAAACAAACTGAGAATTTCGACAACGTCTCCGGTTCAAACCTGAAAGAGGTAAAAACATACAATCAATCATATAAATACAAAATAACAAACAATGCGCCATACAGTTATATAGGATAAAATCCAAAAGATTTCTTTATAAAAAAGTAATTTATTGATCTAACTTTTTAGGTTTCGTTTTTCCAGTCCGCAGTTGCAAAAGTGCAGGACTCCACTGTCCTGGCTGTGCATCTTGTCTCATGTTTACGATGCTACAATGAAATGCTATGACGTGTATACTAGTGGGAGAAGAGGGATACAATGCGGAAAACCTTTGGGCAACACACAGCATGACGAACCTCAAGAGCCAAAGAGCTAATGCTGGGCAACTAAATGGCAAAATGGCTGCTGGGATTGGTAATCAAACATTCCACCAGCCTTACTTTTCCAGTCTTCTCCAGCCTTCCATTAGCAGCTGCTGCACCAAAGAGTCGTGCGCTTCCACATTAAACCTTGAAATACAGAATACAACAATGGTAAACGAGATGCAACATAAGGACCGAGCAATGGAGCAAGTGGCTCGTACCTTATAACGGCATACAGCGTATTCACCAGGGTGGTGTCGCTCATAAAGTCAATTTTATTTTCTGCCAGGATCCGAAGAGCAATAAATTCCGGGTGATTTCGGACGGTTTCATGATTTGCGTTTGCACTCGGCTTCCCCTTCTGAAGCTCCCATAATGTATTGATGGCGCAACCCACATGATGTACTGTAAGCTTAGACTTATGGATGCCAATGAGTTGAAAAATCTGGAATTGGTTTGTGCTAGTCATCAACTGATCCAGGAGCGGATCCGAACTGATACTACGCATCTGAAAGAAGCGCAGAGAAAGAGGCAAAGCCCTCCTCCAGCAGAACATGTCTGGACTGTACGAAAGGCTTAGGACCTTAGAGAAATAAAAATATTCTATGTCTTTTCTTCCAACATCTTCTTAGAAAGTGGATATTCCTCTCTCCGGAGAAGATCTTGTTACTTCAAGATATGATAAGACACTTTGATTAAAGCCATCTGTAAAGGAAGAGATAAAAAAGGAATAATAATAATAGTGGACCCACAACTTATATGTAAGGCTGTGTTCTTTCCACATACAGATTATACAATCAGCATTTTAACATACTTATTATATGGTATTGGTATACAGGGGGTGCAGAAGTCGGTGTACAGTTTAAATAATAGTTGAATGTTATCAATTGTGCATGATTTTCTTAAACAAACCTCATTTTTTATAACTTCCCAAATAAAAATCAAGTCAATCTGGGTAAGGTCTGGTGACCCTTCTGGCCATGCAACCGGCAGGACAGCATCTACCTATCCACATAGTATAAAAATAATAATATGAATAGACATTTATGCCAGCATATGCACCCCTGTATATTAGAATATGAAGCTTAAAGTTATTTGTCCAGAGCATTTTTTAGCATCTGGTGATAAAAACAAACCTATTGAGGCATAAGGACATCAAAGAAGATCGCACCCTACCCTCCCTTTGAATGATCGGGTGGAGAACGTGTCAGACCCATTTCATCCATGTAATTACATGGTGAGTTTAAAGGGTGATTTCTAGTTTAGTAAATCGTCCCCTCTTCTAAAGATAAGGGTTGACTTACTGGCTGCTGGAGTCCCAACTTCTCATACCCCAAAAAAATCTCCAAAAAAGAACACTGGAGCTTATAAACCAAGCTTAGCACTCAGCTATTTCCAGCAGTCCCATACACAATGAATGGTGCGGAGGTTGAGCATGTGCACCTACCGCTCATTTCGAGATTGGACTATGCCAAGCCTCGTTCCCTTTATCAAGAGCCCCATCCTCAGGATCGCCAGGGATCCTAGAACCCCAAAGACCAGCATGCTATGGGAAGGAATAATGCAATATCTTTGGAATGTTTAAAGCCTTAAACTTACACTTCTGCCCAGTAAGAAGGAGAGTGATCTTTAGTATCATAATCAGCCCGCCTTATACAGTGGTGGTATATAACTAGGATATGTCACCTATGCCGATTGCCTGGAGGTGAAGTCACTGGGACCCCTACAGAATGCTAGGAAAGCACTGAGCCATTTTATTTATAGTAATCCTTGCTGGCTTTCTTCGGGTTACCATTAAAAGAAACCTGTTGCTTGATTTATGCTGCCCAAACAATAGGCAGCATTAATCAGAGCCTGGCTGCCTGATTACAGCCAGTGATATTTTTTTCAGAGATAATATACTTTAAAGATCCGGCCGTGGACCATAGCAATAGAGAAACCAAGTCCAGAAAGTCCAAGTGCCACAGCAGGTGATTGACGGGTCCCACGACTGCGAATCACCTGATGCAGTGCTGCAAAATACCAAGAAGAGTCAGACTAGTCTCACATCCAACTATGGTCCTCAGCTGAAGACCATGGCTCGGTCTGCCTATGGTGAAAGACCTGAAGAGAGAAAATACAAGAGGTGCTCCCTGTGTAACACTGTGGGCAACAGGTCAGGGCTAGTGATGAGCGAATATACTCGTTACTCGAGATTTCCCGAGCATGCTCGGGGGTCCTCCGAGTATTTTTTAGTGCTCGGAGATTTAGTTTTCCTCACCTCAGCTGAATGATTTACATCTGTTAGCCAGCATAAGTACATGTGGGGGTTGCCTGGTTGCTAGGGAATCCCCACATGTAATCAAGCTGGTTAAGAGATGTAAATCATTCAGCTGCGGCACGAAAAACTAAATCTCTGAGCACTAAAAAATACTCAGAGGACCCCTGAGCGTGCTCGAGAAATCTCGAGTAACCAGTATATTCGCTCATCACTAGTCAGGGCAAGTCAGAGGGTTGGTCGCTCATCTAAACAGGTTGTGTGCGGCACAACTATGTAAAGAGTTAGATATTATCCAATATCCGCCGTATGCAGACCAAATGGAAAGAGGACACAACAAGGAAAGGAAAGATCAGTGAGGTGGATCCCGGAACAGAGGATAAATAAAAATGTTTGCGTAGAACCTACTCCTCCCTTAAGCATACCTGTCATGATTACCCCAATGGCAGGGAAGTAAAAATAACAAAAAACGGACTAGCTCTCGGGTGATGGAAACTAAAGTTGACTGTGACCTGAACCTGACACAACACTGGAAGTAGCCGAGGGGTGTTCCTACGATGCCCTAGACACCACGCGCCAGCCGGAGATCTAACTACCCCTATTAGAGGAATATACAGGCCTGCCTTACCTCCAGAGATGAACCCCAAAAGGAGATAGCGGCCCCCCACAGATATTGACGGTGAGTTAAGAGGAAAAGACATACGTAGGATGAACAGCAGATTTAGCACAGTGAGGTCCGCTTTCTAGATAGCAGAAGGATAGGAAAGAGTTACTTCACGGTCAACTTCAAAACACTACTCAAAAACACCATCCTGAAATTACTTTAAAACTCCAGTGACAACTCATGCCACTGGAGTGGCAATTTCAGTCCGCAAGAGCTTCCAGCTACAGAGAGTCACATTGCAGCACACTGGACAAGAAATAGCATTAACTAGAAACAAAAATCAACTTAGCTGAACAGGAACTTGAGGCAGGAAAATGTAACAGAATGCTACTGATACATTGTTGGCCGGCATAGGACTAACAGCCAAGCAGCCTTAAATAGGAAACTCCCCTAATGGGTGGCAACAGGTGATCAGGGATAGAAGAAGGCACATAAGTGGCACTATCATAAAACACCACCGGGGGAGCCCACAAACAGAATTCACAACAGTACCCCCCCCCTTAAGGAGGGGGCACCGAACCCTCACCAGAACCACCAGGGCGATCTGGATGAGCACTATGAAATGCACGAACCAAATCAGGAGCATGAACATCAGATGCTGTCACCCAAGAATTATCCTCCTGACCATAGCCTTTCCACTTAACCAGATACTGAAGTTTCCGTCTGGAAACACGGGAGTCCAAGATCTTTTCCACCACATACTCCAATTCACCCTCAACCAGCACAGGAGCAGGAGGATCAGCAGAAGGAACAACCGGTACCTCATACCTCCGCAATAATGACCGATGAAAAACATTATGAATAGTAAAAGATGCTGGGAGGTCCAAACGAAAGGACACAGGATTGAGAACCTCCAGAATCCTATAAGGGCCGATAAACCGAGGCTTAAACTTAGGAGACGAGACCTTCATAGGAACAAATCGAGAAGACAGCCAAACCAGGTCCCCAACACAAAGACGAGGACCAACACGCCGATGACGATTAGTGAACTGTTGAGTCTTCTCCTGGGACAACTTCAGATTGTCCACAACCTGTCCCCAAATCTGATGCATTCTATCAACCACAGCATCTACTCCAGGACAATCCGAAGACTCCAATTGACCGGATGAAAAACGAGGGTGAAACCCTGAATTACAAAAAAATGGAGAAACCAAAGTGGCAGAACTGGCCCGATTGTTGAGGGCAAACTCTGCCAATGGCAAAAAATCAAGCCAATCATCCTGATCAGCGGACACAAAACACCTCAAGTAAGTCTCCAAAGTCTGATTAGTACGCTCAGTCTGGCCATTAGTCTGAGGATGGAATGCAGACGAAAAAGACAAGTCGATGCCCATCCTGGCACAGAACGCCCGCCAAAATCTAGACACAAACTGAGTACCCCTGTCAGACACTATATTCTCAGGAATACCATGCAAACGCACCACATTCTGAAAAAATAGAGGGACCAGCTCAGAGGAGGAGGGCAATTTGGGCAAAGGTACCAAATGAACCATCTTGGAAAAACGGTCACACACCACCCAAATGACAGACATCCTACGAGAAACAGGAAGGTCAGAAATAAAGTCCATAGAGATGTGCGTCCAAGGCCTCTTAGGAATAGGCAAGGGCAACAACAACCCACTGGCCCGAGAACAGCAGGGCTTGGCCCGAGCACAAACATCACAAGACTGCACAAAAATACGCACATCTCGAGACAAGGAAGGCCACCAGAAGGACCTAGACACCAAATCCCTGGTGCCAAAAATTCCAGGATGACCTGCCAACGCGGAAGAATGAACCTCCGAGATAACTCTACTGGTCCAGTCATCAGGGACAAACAGTCTACCAGGCGGACAACGATCAGGCCTATCCACCTGAAACTCCTGCAAAGAGCGCCGCAGGTCTGGGGAGACAGCTGACAATATCACCCCATCCTTCAGGATGCCAGTAGGTTCGGAATCACCAGGCGAGTCAGGCTCAAAACTCCTAGAGAGGGCATCCGCCCTCACATTCTTAGAGCCAGGCAGATATGAAATCACAAAGTTAAATCGGGAGAAAAACAACGACCAGCGCGCCTGTCTAGGATTCAGACGCCTGGCTGACTCAAGATAAATTAGATTCTTGTGGTCAGTCAAGACCACCACCTGGTGTCTAGCACCCTCAAGCCAGTGACGCCACTCCTCAAATGCCCACTTCATGGCCAAGAGCTCCCGATTTCCAACATCATAATTTCGCTCAGCGGGCGAAAACTTTCGAGAGAAAAACGCACATGGTCTCATCACTGAGCAGTCAGGACCTTTCTGCGACAAAACTGCACCTGCTCCGATCTCGGAAGCATCTACTTCAACCTGGAAAGGGAGCGACACATCAGGCTGGCGCAACACAGGAGCAGAAGAAAAGCGGCGCTTAAGCTCCCGAAAGGCCTCCACAGCCGCAGAGGACCAATTAGCAACATCAGCACCCTTTTTGGTCAAATCAGTCAAAGGTTTAGCAATGGCAGAAAAACCCGCTATGAATCGGCGATAGAAATTAGCAAATCCCAAGAATTTCTGAAGACTCTTTAGAGAAGTAGGTTGTATCCAATCACAAATAGCCTGAACCTTAACAGGGTCCATCTCCATAGATGAAGGGGAAAAAATATATCCCAGAAAGGAAATTCTCTGAACCCCAAAAATACACTTTGAGCCCTTCACAAAAAGAGAATTAGCTCGCAAAACCTGAAAAACTCTCCTGACCTGTTGAACATGAGATTCCCAGTCCTCCGAAAAAATCAGAATATCATCCAAATACACAATCATAAATTTATCCAGATATTCACGGAAAATATCGTGCATAAAGGACTGAAAAACGGAAGGGGCATTCGCGAGACCGAAAGGCATTACCAAATACTCAAAATGGCCTTCAGGCGTATTAAATTCGGTCTTCCACTCATCCCCCTGCTTAATCCGCACCAAATTATACGCACCACGTAGATCGATCTTAGTGAACCACTTAGCCCCCTTTATGCGAGCAAACAGATCAGTCAGTAAAGGTAACGGGTACTGGTATTTAACTGTAATCTTATTCAGAAGTCGATAGTCGATACAAGGTCTCAATGAACCATCCTTTTTACCCATAAAGAAAAACCCTGCCCCTAGAGGAGACAAAGAGGGGCGAATATGACCCTTTTCCAAAGATTCTCTGATATACTCCCGCATAGCAGTATGTTCAGGTACAGACAAATTAAACAAGCGACCCTTAGGAAATTTACTACCGGGAATCAACTCAATAGCGCAGTCACACTCTCTGTGAGGAGGGAGAGAATCAATTTTAGGCTCCTGAAAAACATCATAAAAATCTGACAGAAATGCTGGGATCTCAGAGGGAGTAGATGAAGAAATGGGAACCAAAGGTGCATCCCCATGAATCCCCTGACATCCCCAGCTCAGCACAGACATTGATCTCCAGTCCAAGACTGGATTATGAATTTGTAACCATGGTAATCCAAGTACTAAAACGTCATGTAGATTGTATAACACAAGGAAACGAATAATCTCCTGATGGTCTGGGGTAAGATGCATAGTCACTTGTGTCCAATATTGTGGTTTATTGCTAGCCAAAGGTGTAGAATCAATACCCTTTAGGGGAATAGAAACTTCCAGAGGCTCTAAATCAAACCCACAACGCTTGGCAAAGGACCAATCCATGAGACTCAGAGCGGCGCCAGAATCCACATAAGCATCCACGGTAACAGATGATAAAGTACAAATCAATGTCACGGACAAAAGAAATTTAGACTGCAAGGTACCCATAGAAAAAGATTTATCAACCTTTTTATCAACCTTTTTTATGCGTTTAGAGCATGCTGATATAACATGAGCTGGATCTCCACAGTAGAAGCACAACCCATTTTTGCGCCTGTAATTCTGTCGTTCGCCTCTAGACAAAACACTATCGCATTGCATATGCTCTGGTGCCTTTTCAGAGGTCACCGCCAAATGGTGCACAGGTTTTTGCTCAGAAGATACCGCCATATGGTGCACAGGTCTTTGCTCAGAAGATACCGCCATATGGTGCACAGGTTTTTGCTCAGAAGACACCGCCAAATGGTGCACAGATTTGCGCTCCCGTAAACGCCGATCAATCTGGATAGCCAATTTCATGGCATCATTCAGACCTGTAGGCACAGGGAACCCCACCATGACATCCTTCACGGCATCAGAGAGACCTTCTCTGAAATTAGCTGCTAGAGCGCACTCATTCCATTTAGTAAGCACCGACCATTTACGAAATTTTTGGCAGTATATCTCAGCTTCATCTTGCCCTTGGGAAAGAGCCATCAAGGCTTTCTCAGCCAAAATCTCTAAATTAGGTTCCTCATAAAGCAACCCCAAAGCCAGAAAAAACACATCTACATTTAATAACGCAGGATCCCCTGGCGACAATGCAAATGCCCAACTTTGTGGGTCACCCCGCAGTAGAGAAATAACAATCTTAACCTGTTGTGCAGGATCACCAGCAGAGTGAGATCTCAGAGACAAAAACAATTTACAATTCTCTCTGAAATTCAAAAAACGGGATCTGTCTCCGGTAAAAAATTCAGGCATAGGGATCTTAGGTTCAGACATTGGAGCACGTATAACAAAATCTTGTAAGTTCTGGACCTTTGTAGCCAGGTTATTCAGACCTGCAACCAAACTCTGTGGATCCATGATTCAAACAGGTGTAACCAAAGCCATTCAGAGATTAAGAGGAGAGGAAAAAAAAAAGGCTGAAGACTGCAGTTTAAGCAAGGAGCACAAATGAGCAACTAAGGTGCACTTTCAAACACAGAGAAAAAAAACCTTTACTCATCCTTTCCTGCTTTAGTGCATAGTTTTAACACATCTGGCCGGCCAAACTGTCATGATTACCCCAATGGCAGGGAAATAAAAATAACAAAACGGACTAGCTCTCGGGTGATGGAAACTAAAGTTGACCGTGACCTGAACCTGACACAACACTGGAAGTAGCCGAGGGGTGTTCCTACGATGCCCTAGACACCACGCGCCAGCCGGAGATCTAACTACCCCTATTAGAGGAATATACAGGCCTGCCTTACCTCCAGAGATGAACCCCAAAAGGAGATAGCGGCCCCCCACAGATATTGACGGTGAGTTAAGAGGAAAAGACATACGTAGGATGAACAGCAGATTTAGCACATTGAGGTCCGCTTTCTAGATAGCAGAAGGATAGGAAAGAGTTACTTCACGGTCAACTTCAAAACACTACTCAAAAACACCATCCTGAAATTACTTTAAAACTCCAGTGACAACTCATGCCACTGGAGTGGCAATTTCAGTCCACAAGAGCTTCCAGCTACAGAGAGTCACATTGCAGCACGCTGGACAAGAAATAGCATTAACTAGAAACAAAAATCAACTAAGGCTACTTTCACACTAGCGTTAACTGCAATACGTCGCAAATGCGTCGTTTTTGCAAAACGCCGCATCCAGCAAAAGTTTTTGCTGGATACGTTTTTTCGCCATAGACTAACATTAGCGACGCATTTGCGACGCATTTGCGACGCATTGCCAAACGGTGAATCCGTTTTGCGACGCTTGGGCGTATGGTAGCGGACCGTCGGGAGAAAAAAACGTTACATGTAACGTTTTTTTGCTCCCGACGGTCCGCTTTTTCCGACCGCGCATGCGCAGTCGGAACTCCGCCCCCACCTCCCCGCACTTCCCCGCACCTCACAATGGGGCAGCGGATGCGTGGGAAAAATGCATCCGCTGCCCCCGTTGTGCGGCGGGGACAACGCTAGCGTCGGGGACCTCGGCCCGACGCACGGCGACGGGCCGAGCCCGACGCTAGTGTGAAAGTAGCCTTAGCTGAACAGGAACTTGAGGCAGGAAAATGCAACAGAATGCTACTGATACATTGTTGGCCGGCATAGGACTAACAGCCAAGCAGCCTTAAATAGGAAACTTCCCTAATGGGTGGCAACAGGTGATCAGGGATAGAAGAAGGCACATAAGTGGCACTACC
The DNA here is from genome assembly GCF_051348905.1 of Ranitomeya variabilis. NCBI lineage: Eukaryota > Metazoa > Chordata > Amphibia > Anura > Dendrobatidae > Ranitomeya > Ranitomeya variabilis. Next base: position 186,999,576 of record NC_135238.1, on the reverse strand, counting down.
ATAAAACACCACCGGGGGAGCCCACAAACAGAATTCACAACACATACCTGAGGATTAACCTTAGTAGCAGCAGCGCCCGGGATCCACTGCACTCCTCTCTACTTTAATGGTGAAAGATCTATAACATGAAACTGTCTTCCACAACCTCACCTTTGTATAGAGTTCGGCTGTTCTTCGCCCAGTATTAAGCCTCCTACACAGCTGTTTCTGTTTCAGTCAACGACTGTATTTTAACCTTCCTATGTAAATGATGATCATTCCCCCCCGTTTTGTATAATGGTTTATACACCCGGCTATAATCCTACATCATCCATGACTTTGTGCGAGTGTACACAGAAGAATACGTTCTTTGATGCGATTTCGAAGGATGCCGAATCCTGATTTGATTTCCTTCTTTTTCATTCTCTTTGCATTTTGTTCATTTATAATAATAAAGTATCAACACTTCTATTTATTAAAGCATTCTAACTTTGCAGTATTTCTTTCACACACGTCTAAAACTCTTAAAAATCACAACTAAATTCTCCCAGCGATTCCTACTGGCCACCGACCGCGAGCGGTCTGACGAATCAGCAAAAGGCAAAGCGCTGGAAATTTAGCTCGCGGCGCCTACGTCTAATAACGCCATTTTTGAAGTCCTTATGACATTTAATTGTATTGAATTGTTATTGTTACTAATTATTATTATTATTATTATTGTTATTAATTATTGTTACCACAGGTCCTGGACCCCGTCCTCCACCCGTTACCACAGGTCCTGGACCCCGTCCTCCACCTGTCACCAGGGCATATGCGCTTGTTACTGGCCATGATTTGTCACAGTCACCCCCAGAATCTGTGTCACACCCCACAGTCTGATGACCCTGCAAGTCACTCTCTGTCTGGGTGTCAGCTCCACGTGTTTTATCCAGCAGACCACTATCAGTCGTATTGTGGCACACTTCAGGTGACGTCAGGTCAGTTAGTTGGACAGTCGCACCTTTCCCTCTGGTCAGGCCTGCCTTCTCAACATTACTAACTGACATCCACATTATATCCACAAACACTTCAGCCTTTTCCCACAGTGCTACCAAATCTTGTCCTATTACCATAGGATACGGCAAGATCGGGTCTACAACCACCTCATGGTATGTGGAAACCTCCGCTGCGACAATGTAGATAGTGGCTACCTGGAGATATTCAGTGTCGCCAGGTGACACAGAATCTCCTGGACGGGTTCCCAGCACAGACGCTTCTCTCCCCGGGTCTATCAACCCTTGCACACACTTTCCATCCAGCCAAAAAGGACACAGTCGTGACACCTCACTGATTGCCGCCCCTTTTTTGGCTCTGCCCCCTTTCTGGGCAAGTGCTCCGCTTTTTGATACCACCCCGGTTCGAGATTCAGCCCCCCTTCGGGATTCCACCCCTTTTTGGGCCATTACCCCTATTCGGGTTACCGCCCCTTTTTGGGTCTCCGCCCCCTTTTGGGCAACCATCCCCGTTTGGGCCACCGCTCACTATTAGGGATACTCCCCTCCCTGGGATACACCCCGTGGACTCCCCCACGGCACTCAGGCCCCAGTTCACACAGTACACCCCAATGTCTCTGGGCTTGTACTGGCCTTTTAAGAGTCTGCACAAAAAGAAATTTTTTTTTTTTTTTTCTCTGTCACTTTCACCAGCTCCTGCTGGTACCGCCACAGCTCCCGCTGCAGTCACACACAACCGGCACCTCCAGGTGCTGCCAACCACAAGCCACTACAGCTCCGCCTGCTGTGGAACCTCTCGCTGCAACCACGGCTACTCTCCACACGGCTCTGCACGGCTCCACCGCTGCCGCTTGTCACCTTTGTGACCCCGCCGAGTCACAGCAGACGCTTGTCACTTTCGTAACCCCGCCGAGTTACCGCTAGATGCTTGTCACCTTCGTGGCTCTGCCACAGCAATTAACTCCACGTGTGCTAGCGGGATTGTTGCCAAAATTCTCCACCAATTGTAAGGTTTCTCTCACTGAGAGTGTTGGGGGACACTCACTTGGCCGCGATATTCAAGCACACGGGCACGGGTTTATAAAACAAAGCAGTCCATGCGGTTTATTAAGCCTCATAAACCGGGTTACGCACAGTTCATAACATGAAACACAACAGGCACCAACTGGTAATATTTACTTGCAGCTTCTAACACTTCAGTGTACGGCTTTGCCTCACGGACACTAACACGCTGGTCCTCCCTTAACCAGTTCCCAAGGGAGACCACATAGTTCATAGACTTCACAAGCACTACGGCCTGTACGATACCTGACGGGAGCTCCGGCTCCACCTGCTGACTCCTCGCCAGTCCACACCTCCGGGTAAGCTGCCTTACAGGGATCACCAACTTGCCTGGCCGGCACACACTAGTCAGTCCAGACCTCACCGAAGGACTCCAGCTTCCCCAGTTCCACTGTGCACGGCTCCGGGATCCGGTCCTCCTACTAGGACCTCCCACGCCAGCAGGTGCTTTCCAGGAAGCCTCCTCCCAGGCTTCCAACACAGGAACACACCGAGCCCTCAGGAACTCCCTCAGGGATTTTGCACTTGGACCCTTCAGGTCCAAACACTGGAACCACACAGGAACATGTGACCCACACTCTGGTCACGTTATGTACCTGTAACCACACCCACAGTAATGGATCACATGGACTGGTCACGTGATCCTGACATCACTGCAGGTCAATTCTCACGGCCTCAATACAACTCCGTGCAGATTCCGGGGAGACCATGCAGCGCCCCCTACCTGTTACAGGGGTTACTGCATCACATATATCACAGAGCTTACATACATAACTGGGAAAAAGACCTTGATACTGAATTTCAGGACTGGGAGGTAGATCAAATTTACAAAAATTCGCATGGCCCATCTAGTTGTATAAGAGTACAGGAAAATTCGTATAAAATAGTCACTAGATGGTACACTACCCCAACTCTATCTCATCTTTGGTATCCCAATTCTTCACCAACCTGTTGGAGATGTACTAAAGACGTTGGTACTTTTCTGCATATGTGGTGGTCTTGTGAAATACTACAAACTTTTTGGAAAGAAGTATTAAAATATATAACTAAAATATGCAAATTACTACATCCACCCTCCCTGACACTCATTTTTTTAAACTGGAAGGGGGACAACTCGAAATATAAAAATAAATCCCTGTTGGCTTTCCTTCTATCAGCAGCTAAGCTTCTTATCCCAGTCCACTGGTTGACTAAAAACTGCCCGAGCATTTCAGATTGGGTCAACAAAGTGGACCAGTTATACTATATAGAAGAAATTTCTGCTTTCACTTTTTTCTCACAAGAGAAATTCCACACAACATAGGTCCCCTGGAAATCTTTCAGATCTAGTGATGAGTATTTGGCTCTCATTAACAATTAGAAATCTCTTTAGAGGTTTGGATCTCTTCCTAATCCAGAAATGAACGTGTCGATGTCCCCCCTCTAAATCCCTTGCACCTATTTTACGATAAGCCGAACCCTCCCCTTCTAGTGAATCTATCACCTACCCCCTTTCTCCTCTTCTTTCTTTCTATTTACAGTATGTGTGTATTGGTTAAATGTCGCATTAATGTGGAGTTGTTTTTGGTTTCTGATCTAGCCTTCGGGAAGTCACAAGACTTCAAATCTGAACTTTCTTAATGATTGCATCTTACTGTAATCTTATGTTTATCCACATGTTTATCTACATGTTCATCACTAATGTTACATGTTATTATTGAACTAGCCTTCCCGAGATTGGGTTATATGTCATACTGATGTATCTCAAATCCACATGTTACCATTTACCTATCTGTTATTTGTGTAAAACTAATAAAAAGAAACTTAAAACAAACGAAGACTGACTTCCAAACTGTTTTGTTCACCGATGAGTGCCGCGCAACGCTCGATGGTCCAGATGGATGGAGTGGAGGATGGCTGGTTGATGGACACCCCATGAAAACACGGCTAAGGCGCCAACAAGGAGGTGGAGTAATGTTTTGGGCTCGAATCATGGGGAGAGAGATTGTCGGCCCCTTTATGATCCCTGAAGGGGTAAAGATGAACTCCATAATCTATGTGGAGTTTCTAAAACAACACTTCCTGCCATGGTTCAAGAGGAAGAACCGCAGCAAGATCATTTTCATGCATGATAATGCACCATCTCATGCTGCAAAAAACACATCTGCATCTCTGGCTGCTATGGGCATAAAAGAGGACAAACTTATGGTGTGGCCACCATCTTCCCCTGACCTCAACCCCATTGAGAACCTCTGGAGCATCATCAAAAGGAGTGTCTATGATGGCGGGAGGCAGTTCACATCTAAGCAACAGCTCTGGGAGGGTATTCTGTCCACATGCAAAACAAATGAAGCAGAAACCATCCAAAAACTGACAAATTCAATGGACGAGAGAGTTCAGAAGCTTTTTTCGAACAAGGAGTCCTATGTGCAAATGTAACATCACCTAGAATAAAGTTTTCACTTGAAAACTGTTTGATTTCATTTTGTAATAAGCTGATAATGCTTATAACTTCACAATTGACCTTTTTTTGTTCAAAATAAAAAAAAGAGGTTGAAAACTCTGCTGTGCATAATAATTTGGAACATGCATTTTGAGTGTTTATTTTTTTTTAAAAAGATACTGTTTTCATAGGCAGTTTTTTCCAAAACATTGCAATTATACTAGAATAGTAGATGACTGGAAAATAACAATGACTGCAATTCAGATAGGTAATTTAGAGAAAATATGAGGAAATATTATTTGCATAATAATTTGGAACACAGTGTATATATAGACTGTATAAATGTTATAAGGAATATTTGAGGCCATGGAACCATTCTATGTCCATTTTGCAAGCCGTCGAGAAAATTTCGCCATACGGATGCCACACGGATGGCACACGGATAATTGTAGGAGAAAAAATTGCATCCTCGCATTGAATACGGATCACTGTTCAGGAAATTTTCTGCTTATCTCGGCCATCAAAAACGGACTGCATTTTTATATGTGTGTGACTCCGGCCTAACTCCCAAACTGATTGCATTGTTTACTGACAAGGTATAAAACATTTTGAAAACACACCTAATACATTATTAACGACATTTTACCATGTTTATTTTCACACATGGAAATAAGTGATTTTTCCTTTTCGCTTCTGAACTATACAGAGTTGTGATATTTTATTTCAGATTATGTGCAGAACTTGAACTTGTTTCATTTGACTACTTGTGGTTCAAGGTAAGCTGATTCTGTGAATAATTAATGTCTTACTGGATGTAGTTGACAACATTCTGGCCATGAAGTACATTTTGATGATAGTTCTAGCAAGTTACTGGTGAAACTCTTCCAAGGTTCTGTTAACATACAAAAATAAGCGATTTACGTGAATAACTTCTGAACTACACATAGAGTTGATAATTTTTTTGGCAAATATTGTTCAGGACATTGAGCTGGTCATTTTGAGTACTAGTGGTCTAGAGTACCTGTTTTCAAATTGAACTTACGTATGATTGAGTGTGTTTGATTATGCGCGACATAAGCGATTTACGTGAATAACTTCTGAACTACACAGAATTGATAATTTTTTTGGTAAATATTATTCAGGACATTGATATGTTCATTTTTAATACTAGTGGTCAAGGGTACCTGTTTTCAAATTGAATTTACGTACGATTGAGTGCGTTTGATTATGTGCGGCATAAGCGATTTACGTGAATAACCCAGGACCACAAGTAGTCAAAATAAACATCTCAAAGTCCTGATCAAAATTTTACCCAAACAATATCCACTCTATGTATAATTAACCATACATGAAAATCGAATAGCTAACTAATAACAAATAGCTAACTGCCATATATGAAAATCGAATAGCTAACTAATAACTAATAGCTAACTGCCATACATGAAAATCGAATAGCTAATAACTAATAGCTAACTGCAGACTAACTTGAGTCCGGTGAGTCCAGGCTGGAACTTCAGACTTAAATAAGTTGTCCACTACAATAATTTTTTTTTTTTCATAAATCTTGCAATTATGTGCTACTGAAAACATCCACTGTCTTTATTTTAGCAATATTACCTTTTATCATGCTGTAGCAGCACATCTTCAGTGCTGGATCTAGCTCTCATGGGGTTAATCGACAACTTCCTTTCTCCTGAGTTATTGTGCTCTAATACTACAAGTTCCATGATGCATTGCACTGCCACTAAGCAGGAACCTCCTCTAGCTTCAAAAAGATTTGTGATGTCATTTCTGTCCAACCTCCTCTTTTACATTTGTCCAACGCACACTCCATTACACACAGATGTCTCTCTCTAACATCATGTCCTCCCTCTATCTGAAACTGAACCTGTCAAAAACTGAACTCCTCGTGTTCTCTCCCTCTACTAACCTACCTTTGCCTGACATTGCCATCTCCGTGTGCGGTTCCACCATTACTCCAAAGCAACATGCCCGCTGCCTTGGGGTCATCCTTGATTCCGAGCTTTCATTCATCCCCCACATCCGATCACTGGCTCGCTCTTCCTATCTGCATCTCAAAAACATTTCTAGAATTCGCCCTTTTTTTACTTTCGACTCTGCAAAAACTCTTACTGTCTGACTTATTCATTCTCGTCTGGACTATTGTAAATCTCTACTAATCGGCCTCCCTCTTACCAAACTCTCCCCGCTCCAATCTGTCCTGAATGCTGCTGCCAGGATCATATGCCTCACCAACCATTACACCGATGCCTCTACCTTGTGCCAGTCATTACACTGGCTACCCATCCACTCCAGAATCCAGTACAAAACTACTACCCTCATCCACAAAGCACTCCATGGCTCAGCACCACCCTACATCTCCTCTCTGGTCTCAGTCTACCACCCTACCCGTGCCCTCCGCTCCGCTAATGACCTCAGGTTAGCATCCTCAATAATCAGAACCTCCCATTCCCGTCTCCAAGACTTTACACGTGCTGCGCCAATTCTTTGGAATGCACTACCCAGGTTAATACGATTAATCCCCAATCCCCACAGTTTTAAGCGTGCCCTAAAAACGCATTTGTTCAGACTGGCCTACCGCCTCAACGCATTAACCTAACTATCCCTGTGTGGCCTAAAAAAAATAAAAAAATAAATAAATAAATAAAAATAAACATTATCAGGTTCCTCTCATCATGTTCTCATACACTTTATGCAGTTAATAGCCCTCTGTGTCTGTACTGCTACATACTTAGGCAGTTAACTGGTTCATGCAGCTTTACATGAACACCCGAGCCTTACACTATGGCTGGTCCGAACAACTAAAGCAATTGTTACCATCCACCTCTCGTGTCTCCCCTTTTCCTCATAGTTTGTAAGCTTGCGAGCAGGGCCCTCATTCCTCCTGGTATCTGTTTTGAACTGTGATTTCTGTTATGCTGTAATGTCTATTGTCTGTACAAGTCCCCTCTATAAGTTGTAAAGCGCTGCGGAATATGTTGGCGCTATATAAATAAAAATTATTATTATAGATAGATAGATAGATAGATACAGAGATATAGGATGGATAGATAGATACATACAGATATATCTATATATCTATGTCTATTTCCATAGATATGTCCATATCCATGTTTCTAAACCCCCTTCACCCCTGGAGCTTTTTTCGTTTATCTCTCCCCTTCTTTCCAGAGCCATAATGTTTCCATCAATATGGCCATGTGAGGGCTTATCTTTTGCGGGACAAGTTCTACTTTTGAACGACACCATTGGTTTTACCATGTCGTGTAACAGAAAATGTGAAAAAAAAGTCAAAGTGCGATGAAATTGCAAAAAAAGTGCAATCCCACACTTGTTTTTTGCTTGGCTTTTTTGCTAGGTTCACTAAATGCTAAGGCTGTGCACACGTTGCGGATTTGATTGCAGATCCGCAGGGTTTTTTGCTGCCCAGAGTTGCATCAAATCCGCAGTGTAGTGCTCAACTAATGTAAGTCTATGGGAGCAGCAGACTTGTTGTGCACATGCTGCGGAAAAAGACACACCGAAACGCAGCTTTTTTTTTTCAGCAGCATATCACTTCTTTTTTTGCCAAACTGCAGCGTTTCTGTACCCATAGACTTTCATTGAGTCGGGCACATCTGCAGCAAAACCGCAGATGTAAAAAAGAGCTGCAGTTTAGATGCGGATGTGGGTCCGAGAAACGCTGCAGTTCGGGAGGAGGGAAGTGTGTGGGCGGTGATGGTGTGCGTGTATGTGTGTGCGGACGGGGTCTGCGGGACTGTTCGGGTGTGTGCGGGACTGTTCGGGTGTGTGCGGGGCTGTGCGGGGGGTCTTTTGGGGTGTGTGCAGGCATCATCTGATGGGACTACAAGTACGCAGCATCCAATTTGCAGCTAATTTGGATGTAATCTGGACAGTGGACACGCACCCTACACTATCCATACATCTATCAATAGATATATCTATCCAGATATATCTATAGATAGATATAGGAATAGATAGATGTATGCATCTATAGATCTATCTATATGTAGCTCTGTCTATCCATTTCATCTATCATCTATATGTCTATCTATCTGTGTGTAATTGAGTGTGGGTTGGACAAATGTAAAAGAGGAGGTTGGACAATAATGACATCACAAATCTTTTTTTTGTTCAATAATACATCTTTATTTAGCTTTCAAAAATGCATACAAAAACGCACAAAAAACACGCAAAAACCGCACCAAAAAAAATTAAAAAATGCATCAAAAGCGCGAAAAAACTCCACAAAAAACTGCATCAAAACTGCAGCAAAAACTGCATCAAAACCGCACCAACAACAGCATCAAAACTGCACCAAAAACTGTATCAAAACCCCACCAACAACAGCATCAAAACCGCACCAAAATCTGCATCAAAACCGCATCAAAACCGCACCAAAAACTGCATCAAAACCGCACCAAAAACGGCATCATAAGGGTATGTGCACACGCTGCGGATTTTGCTGCGGAACCGCAGCGTTTCCGCAGCTGCGGGTCCGCAGCGGTTTCCCATGAGTTTACAGTACAATATAAACCTATGGGAAATTAATTCCGCAGTGTACATGCTGCGGAAAAAACGAGCGGAAACGCATCTGTTTATATTCCGCAGCATGTCATTTCTTTGTGCGGATTGCGCTGCGGGTTTAAACCTGCTCCAATAGAAAACTGCAGGTGTAAATCCGCAGCGGAAACCGCTATAGAAACCGCGATAAATCCGCAGTAATAACCACAGCGGTTTTGCACTGCGGATTTATCAAATCCGCTGCAGAAAATTCCGCAGCGGAATCCGCAGCGTGGGCACATGGCCTAAACGCACAAAAAACTGCTTCAAAACCGCACCAAAAACTGCATCAAAACCACACCAAATACTGCATCAAAACCGCACCAAATACTGCATCAAAAGTTCGCCAAAAACTGCATAAAAAAGCATCAAAAACCTGAATCAAAACCACGCAAAAAAGCACCAAATACTGCAGCAAAAACTGAATCAAAACCGCGCAAAAACCGCACCAAAAACTGCATCAAAACTGCTCCAAATATTGCATCAAAAATGCATCAAACCCTCACCAAGAACTGTATCAAAAACTGCAGCAAAACGGCACCAAAAACAGCATCAAAACCGCACCAACAACAGCATCAAAACCACACCAAATACTGCATCATAACCGCACCAAAAACTGCATCAAAACAGCACCAAATACTGCATCAAAACCACACCAAATACTGCATCAAAACTGCACCAAAAACTGAATCAAAACCGCACCAAAAACAGCATCAAAACCGCACCAAAAACTGCATCAAAACCGCACCAAAAACTGCATCATAACCGCACCAAAAACTGCATCAAAACTGAATCAAAAACTGCATCAAAACTTCACCAAAAACTGCATAAAAAAGCATCAAAAACCTGAATCAAAACCACGCAAAAAACCGCACCAAATACTGCAGCAAAAACTGAATCAAAACCACGCAAAAACCGCACCAAGAACTGCATCAAAACCACACAAAAAACCCGCATGAAAACCACGCAAAAAATATGAAAAAAACGTGAAAAAAATGCATAAAAAACGCAGCTGCGTTTTCAGCAAGGAGATGCAGATTTTGTGCAGAAAATTCTGCACCCAAATCTGCAACGTGTGCACACAGCATAAAATTGACCTGCCATTATGATTTTCCAGGTCATTACGAGTTCATAGACACCAAACACGTGTAGATTATTTTTTATCTAAGTGGTAAAAAAAAATTCAAAACTTTGCTAAAAAGAAATAAAATAATTGCGCCGTTTTCCGATACCCGTAGCGTCTATATTTTCTGAGATATTGGGTCGGGTGAGGGCTAATTTTTTGCTCGCCGAGCTGACGTTTTTAATGATACCACTTTTGTGCAGATACGTTCTTTTGATTGCCCATTATTGCATTTTGATGCAATGTCGCGGCGACCAAAAAAACATAATTTTTTTTGTTGTAATGAAAACAACTGACATGTTGCTCACCGCCGAAGCCCACCTCAAAGCGTGGGGATAATGCCAGCTGATGTACTATTCCGTCAGCTGGCAGAAAGGGGTTAATGAACAATATGTTTCAGTTAAAAAAAAACAAAGAAAAAAAAATATGGCGTGGGCTCCCGCGAAATTTTCTGCGCCAGAGGGGGAAAGCCGACAGCCGAGGGCCAATATTTGTAGCCTGCTATGAATATCAGCCCGCAGCTGTCTGCGTAGCCTTTACTGGCTATTAAAATAGGGGGACCCCCCAAAAAAATGACGTGGGGTCCCCCTATATTTCATAGCCAGAAAGGCTACGCAGACAGCTGCGGGCTGATATTCATAGCCTAGAGAGGGGCCATGGATATTGGCCCTCCCCCCAGCTACAAATACCAGTCCGCAGCCGCCCCAGAAATGGCGCATCTGTAAGATGCGCCAATTCCGGCACTTAGCCCCTATCTTCCCACTCCGGTGTAGCGGTGGGATATGGGGTAATAAGGGGTTAATGTCACCTTGCTATTGTAAGGTGACATTAAGCCGGGTTAATAACGGAGAGGCGTCAATAAGACGCCTATCCGTTATTAATACAATAGTATTAAAGGATTAATAAAACACACACACATTAGGGAAAAAGTATTTTAACCCCTTCACCCCCAGAGCTTTTTCCGTTTTTTCGTTTTTGTTTTTCGCTCCCCTACTTCCCAGAACCATAACTTTTTTATTTTTCAGTCAATATGGCCATATGAGGGCTTATTTTTTGCGGGACGAGATGTACTTTTGAACGATACCATTGGTTTTACCATGCCATGTAACAGAAAATGGGAAAAAAATTCCAAGTGTGATGAAATTGCAAAAAAAAGTGCAATCTCAGACTTGTTTTTCGTTTGGCTTTTTTGCTAGGTTCACTAAATGCTAAAACTAACCTGCCATTATGATTCTCCAGGTCATTACGAGTTCATAGACACCTAACATGTCTAGTTTATGTTTTATCTAAGTGGTGGATAAAAATTCCAAAGTTTGCAAAAAAAAAAAAAAAGTGTGCGATTTTCCGATACCCGTAGCGTCTCCAATTTTCGTGATCTGGGGTCAGGTGAGCACTTCTTTTTTGCATGCCAAGCTGTCATTTTTAATGATACCATTTTGGTGTAGATACGTTCTTTGATCGCCCGTTATTGCACTTTAATGCAATGTCGCGGCGACCAAAAAACCGTAATTTTGGCGTTTTGATTTTTTTTCTCGCTACGCCATTTAGTGGTCAGGTTAATCCTTTGTTTTTATTGATAGATCGGGCGATTCTGAACGCGGTGATACCAAATATGTGTAGGTTTGATTTTTTTTTAATTGTTTTATTTTGATTGGGGCGAAAGGGGGGTGATTTAAACTTTTATATATTTTTTATATTTTTAAACACTTTTTTTTTTTTATTTTGGCATGCTTCAATAGCCTCCATAGGAGGCTAAAAGCATGCACTACACGATCGGCTCTGCTACATAGAGGTGAAGTTACATAGTTACATAGTTACATAGTTATTAAGGTTGAAAGAAGACTGTAAGTCCATCTAGTTCAACCCATAGCCTAACCTAACATGCCCTAACATGTTGATCCAGGGGAAGGCAAAAAAAAACCCATGTGGCAAAGAGTAACTCCACCATGGGGAAAAAAATTCCTTCCCGACTCCACATACGGCAATCAGTGTTGTGATTTTGCTTTTTGCTCCCTCTAGTGGTCATTAGTGATTTGACTCTGGAGCGTCTGTCTTTTCCTATTTCCTCACCTGGGCCGTTAGTTCAGGGGCGTTGCTATTTAAGCTCCGTGGACCTTCAGTTCAATGCCTGGCATCGTTGAAATCAGAGCTAATCTGTTGTGCTCTTGTCCTTTGATCCTGGTTCCTGTATTTCAAGTTAAGTCTGCTTCCTTGCTTTTTGCTTTGGTTTTGTTTTGTATTTTTGTCCAGCTTGTTCCAATCTGTATCCTGACCTTTGCTGGAAGCTCTAGGGGGCTGGTGTTCTCCCCCCGGACCGTTAGACGGTTCGGGGGTTCTTGAATCTCCAGCGTGGATTTTTATAGGGTTTTTGTTGACCAGATAAGTTATCTTGCTTTATTCTGCTATTAGTAAGCTGGCCTCTCTTTGCTGAACCTGGTTCATTTCTGTGTTTGTCATTTCCTCTTACCTCACCGTTATTATTTGTGGGGGGCTTGTATCTTGCTTTGGGGTCCCTTTCTCTGGAGGCAAGAGAGGTCTTTGTTTTCTTCTCCTAGGGGTAGTTAGATTCTCCGGCTGGCGCGAGTCATCTAGCGATCACCGTAGGCATGATCCCCGGCTACTTCTAGTGTTGGCGTTAGGAGTAGCTATTTGGTCAACCCAGTTACCACAGCCCTATGAGCTGGATTTTTGTATCTCGCAGACTTACACGTTCCTCTGAGACCCTGTCCACTGGGGTCATAACAGTATGCCAGGCCAGTATTAAATGTTTAATGCATTGCAGAAGTGGGATTATAAGAAAGAAAATTTTGAGTTTTTTTTTTCCTCTCTCATTTTTTTTTTTTTTTCTTTTCCCCTTTACCTCAGAGTGGCTTAAGCTTGCTGCAGACATGAATGTCCAGACCTTGATTACAAGTGTGGACCAGCTTGCCGCTCGTGTGCAGGGTATACAAGATTATGTTACCAGAAATCCTAGGTCTGAACCCAAGATTCCGATTCCTGAACTGTTTTCAGGAGACCGATTTAAGTTTAGGAATTTCAGGAATAATTGTAAATTGTTTTTGTCCCTGAAACCTTGTTCGTCTGGAGACTCTGCTCAACAAGTAAAAATTGTTATTTCATTCTTACGGGGTGACCCTCAAGATTGGGCTTTTTCGTTGGCGCCAGGAGATCCGGCATTGGCCGATATTGATGCGTTTTTTCTGGCGCTCGGTTTACTTTATGAGGAACCCAATCTTGAGATTCAGGCAGAGAAAGCCTTGCTGGCTATGTCTCAGGGCCAGGACGAGGCTGAGGTGTATTGCCAAAAATTTCGGAAATGGTCCGTGCTGACACATTGGAACGAGTGTGTGCGGCGCGCCCCCACACCGCCGCAGGGCCGAGGGGTACCCGGAGCCGGGCCTCTAGGTCTCAGTCCTGGGGTTGTCACGGTGGCTAGACCCGGTCCGTGGCCCTGTCCGTCAGTGGGGGACGTCCGGTGAAATAAGTGGTGCTAATGGTGGTGTAGCGGTGCAGTTGTGGGGTGCAGGTCGCGGTAAATAACGAGGACACCAGGTTGCAGTCTCTTTACCTCTTTACTGGAGATCTCTGAGTCCTCAGTCCAGAATACGGTTCACCAGGCTGCGCAAATCCGGCCGGTCCAATGGCACCTCCAGAGTCCTCCTCTCAGGTGGAAATCTGTGCCTTCCTTCTAGCGCTATGTGTTGTAGTCCTTCCCTGCTGTGCTCACGGAAAGTGACCCCACAACGGTTGTGTCTGTTTCTTAAGTTCCCTCACAACTCGATTTGATGTTCCTCTGTAATCCACCCCTCCCTGTATTCAGGTTGGAATGGCACCCGTTTGTCAGGTAGGCCTGGAGTTCTTCCGGGACCCTAGAGACGCCCCTCTCCCGCAATTGCCCCCCAAGACTTCATAGGTGATATGTGGTAGACAGCCCGCCTGAGACCGACTGTCCTGCCGCTGTTTGGAGTATGGCTTGAAGCTGTATTCTAATCCACTCCCTCGGCGTTCCGGCCACCGGTATTGCGCCTCAGCAGGGTGCTGCCTCTTTCAACAAAACCCCTGCTGGTATTCTCCTTCTGCTTGATCTCGTTTCTCACTCAGCACAATCTGCCTCGCTTCTAGTCCTTTCTTGGGCACCGCCGCTAAGCTGAGCAGGCACGGTCCCGTTACGTTCTCTCAATGCCAAGCCTCTGCCAGGATCCCACCCCTGGCAGAGACCCTACAGTCTCTCCCTTCACAACACCCTCTGCCACAAGGTGTTGCTCCGTTCAATCCCATCAGCGTTCTCTCTAACTTCCTGCCTGACCCCCAGTTTACCCACTATGGTGGGGAGTGGCCTAATGAATAGCACCCTTAGCTCCCCCCGGAGGCCCTGCTGTGAAACATATTGGTGTCTGTGATACCTGATTGGAAGAACTCCTTCAGTGCCATCGAACGTACCATGGCTCCCCTTAGTGGCAGAGCCACAGTACTGCAACGACCAGGACTCTGGGGCGCTGCACTCCCCCCTGGTTAAACACAGTACTCCGGGACTGGGAAGAAAAACAACAATACAGATTAGCAAACAGACATACAATTTTGTTGAGTGCAAAACAATAAGTATACTTGAACAGGCTTCCCTTTATGGGAGGTGAGGACACTTTTAACGTTACAAACATAGTCAACTTTATAAATTACAGGCTATACATAACTCCTGTTACCCAACCGGGTATTCTACTTAGTGCAAATACTGGAACAATAAATTAACATTGCCTTTAAGAAACATACACTCTTAGTTTACCAAAGGCCTTCCTATAATCACATTACAGGGTAGGGTAACTTCACATTCTCCTACTTTGAACCTGCAGGACCGCCTGTCCCTATGGCACCAGACCTACTGCCTCTCCTTTCTTTTACAGGACCGCCCCGTTCAGCCAGGGCCTACTGCCTTTCGCTACTATACATAGTATAGACATAACATTCCTTTCGTTTAAAGAACTCTGAGCCAGCTCTACTCGGCTCCTTTAAGGACTCACTCTCTAACCCCTACGGGTTCGCTTTCTGTCCTTAGTAACAAAGTAACTTTCTATGGGGACGCAGGGTTTACCTTCTATCCTCACCTTCATCATTACTTCTTTACTTTCAACTATGCAGATCTCTACTTCTACCCCTGCGGGCTCTCTGCATCTCTTCCTTTCACAAAACATTATTTTCAGATTTCACAATTCAAACAATTTAAACACATATAACTTTTCATGTAAAACAGTTACATTCTTTTCAAAGCATCATCATATTACCGTTCTAAAACAGTATCGCTTTCAAGTTCAATTCCACGCATCCCCTTTAAGAGGGGACCAAGCCTTTCTGAGGTAGCTCGTCTTCTCAGCCTACCAGTCCACGCAAAGGCTCCGGAATGGCATCTTCGCAAAGTGTCTTTTAACTAAAACCAGTAGGAAAGGTATCTTCGCAAAGTGTCTTTTAACTAAAACCAGTAGGAGGCACCCTTAAGAAGGTGCAACTATTTACAAGGAAGTTCGAATCATGCACAGTCCATGATTACTGCAGTTTGTGTAAAACTTTTGGAAAACAACAATAGTGACCCCGGGTCAACAAAGGGGTCACCTTTTAAAGTTTACCCTGGACGGGTTTAGCAGCAACTTAGAGAACAAACAGTAACTATTTACATTTTCATCAAGCAATAAAATCTCAGAATCCCCCACGAGGCGCCACCTGGCGGGGGAACCCCTGCAATACAGGCAGTTCAGGTTCCAGGTTCACCCCCGCGGCCAGGTACACCCCATGGGTGCGGGTCTGTTGCACAACCAGATCGTGCGCGGTGATGAGGGTCTGCGTTCCCACTTCTCTCTGCGCGGGTACATCAGGAACATCAATCACTCGAAGAGGCACCTCCTTGGCCGCTACGGTGGTCAGGCGGCAGATCGCAGGTTCTGTGATCAGACAGGGTGGGGCGACCGAAGTGGTCACAGATCGGTCACACGGTGGCACTTTGGCTACAGGGGCTGGTTTCTCTTGCTTGTAGACGTTCTGAGCGAACCACCCCTTCTCCCCAAGATGCCTGGTATAGATGACGCTGTCTCCCGGGTAGAGGTCTCGGTCGGGGTGGCCCTCTCTGAGGTGCGACTCGACATCCCGCCGGTTAACAAAGACCTCCGCGTATAGCCCCGGTTCTTTAATAAAGCCCCAGCCTCCTCGGAGCTTAAAAATGGTGACGATGCCCTGCCTGCGCGGGGCCTGGTGAGTGGTGGGGTCCTTGCGGGCCCGGTCCTTGACCGCCAGATCTTTCTGATGATGGGCCTCCCGCCCAGCCTGATGTATTTTCTCCTTCTCTCGCCACCGGTGCTCTAGCTGGATTCGGTATTCTTCCCAGCTTAGGGCCTGTACCATCTCCCCCTTCTGGGTCTCCACCCCGGGGAACCCCATAAGATTGGATCCGGGGTTCACCCAGCGGCACACCGTGCGCTCCGCGTGGACCTCACCCAACAAGGGAGTAGGGGTGATCGGGGCTCGCATGCGGTGTTCCATGCCCGTGGCTTCCTCCCAGGGTAGCAGGCGCTGGAGTCTATGGGTTCCCGGGAGAGGTGGTGCCGCTACGGGGCCCACTAACACACCCTTGGCTGGCGGGGCAGGATCGGCGGACTCACCAACTGATGCAAGTTCACTTTCCGCAGCAGGTCCCACTGATTCTTCCGGTGAGGACTCCGATGTCCGGGAACCCTCTACCGGCTCCACCGGGTGCGGAGCCTGGACTCTCACATTCAGTTGGAGGAGCTGGTTATATAAGTCCTCCATCTCGGCTCTCAGGAATCTGGTGTTATCCACGAAGGATGGGCTGCTGGGCTCATCCGGGTAGTCGGGGGAGACTTCTACTTCAACCCCGCTGTCGGGTTCGGAGCTGCTGGCCATAGCGTCCTCCACGTGGGTCACTTCCTGGTCCTTTTCCCGCTCTCTCCTTCGGGAGCGGTTTCGTTTTCTCTGCCTCCGCCCCCCATTAAGGATTAGGAGGCGGATCTCTGCTGCTGACGGACACGTCCTCACCGTGCAGAAATATTTAGACTGGGCGGCCATTACTGTTCGCGCTCTCCAGCTTGCCTACGCCCACTTCACGCCCCTCTTCTCTTCCTGCACTCTCCTTAGCGCTGCAATGGCGGCGGATTTTGGCGGCAACTGGCGCAGCACAGTCTTTTCAATAAAGTACAGTTCAAGCACAGTAAATCACAGTCTCTAGGCACACATGACCTGATTCTTCAGGCTTAAGTAGATCCTGTTCGTGACGCCAAGTCCGCGGCGCGCCCCCACACCGCCGCAGGGCCGAGGGGTACCCGGAGCCGGGCCTCTAGGTCTCAGTCCTGGGGTTGTCACAGTGGCTAGACCCGGTCCGTGGCCCTGTCCGTCAGTGGGGGACGTCCGGTGAAATAAGTGGTGCTAATGGTGGTGTAGCGGTGCAGTTGTGGGGTGCAGGTCGCGGTAAATAACGAGGACACCAGGTTGCAGTCTCTTTACCTCTTTACTGGAGATCTCTGAGTCCTCAGTCCAGAATACGGTTCACCAGGCTGCGCAAATCCGGCCGGTCCAATGGCACCTCCAGAGTCCTCCTCTCAGGTGGAAATCTGTGCCTTCCTTCTAGCGCTGTGTTGTAGTCCTTCCCTGCTGTGCTCACGGAAAGTGACCCCACAATGGTTGTGTCTGTTTCTTAAGTTCCCTCACAACTCGATTTGATGTTCCTCTGTAATCCACCCCTCCCTGTATTCAGGTTGGAATGGCACCCGTTTGTCAGGTAGGCCTGGAGTTCTTCCGGGACCCTAGAGACGCCCCTCTCCCGCAATTGCCCCCCAAGACTTCATAGGTGATATGTGGTAGACAGCCCGCCTGAGACCGACTGTCCTGCCGCTGTTTGGAGTATGGCTTGAAGCTGTATTCTAATCCACTCCCTCGGCGTTCCGGCCACCGGTATTGCGCCTCAGCAGGGTGCTGCCTCTTTCAACAAAACCCCTGCTGGTATTCTCCTTCTGCTTGATCTCGTTTCTCACTCAGCACAATCTGCCTCGCTTCTAGTCCTTTCTTGGGCACCGCCGCTAAGCTGAGCAGGCACGGTCCCGTTACGTTCTCTCAATGCCAAGCCTCTGCCAGGATCCCACCCCTGGCAGAGACCCTACAGTCTCTCCCTTCACAACACCCTCTGCCACAAGGTGTTGCTCCGTTCAATCCCATCAGCGTTCTCTCTAACTTCCTGCCTGACCCCCAGTTTACCCACTATGGTGGGGAGTGGCCTAATGAATAGCACCCTTAGCTCCCCCCGGAGGCCCTGCTGTGAAACATATTGGTGTCTGTGATACCTGATTGGAAGAACTCCTTCAGTGCCATCGAACGTACCATGGCTCCCCTTAGTGGCAGAGCCACAGTACTGCAACGACCAGGACTCTGGGGCGCTGCACTCCCCCCTGGTTAAACACAGTACTCCGGGACTGGGAAGAAAAACAACAATACAGATTAGCAAACAGACATACAATTTTGTTGAGTGCAAAACAATAAGTATACTTGAACAGGCTTCCCTTTATGGGAGGTGAGGACACTTTTAACGTTACAAACATAGTCAACTTTATAAATTACAGGCTATACATAACTCCTGTTACCCAACCGGGTATTCTACTTAGTGCAAATACTGGAACAATAAATTAACATTGCCTTTAAGAAACATACACTCTTAGTTTACCAAAGGCCTTCCTATAATCACATTACAGGGTAGGGTAACTTCACATTCTCCTACTTTGAACCTGCAGGACCGCCTGTCCCTATGGCACCAGACCTACTGCCTCTCCTTTCTTTTACAGGACCGCCCCGTTCAGCCAGGGCCTACTGCCTTTCGCTACTATACATAGTATAGACATAACATTCCTTTCGTTTAAAGAACTCTGAGCCAGCTCTACTCGGCTCCTTTAAGGACTCACTCTCTAACCCCTACGGGTTCGCTTTCTGTCCTTAGTAACAAAGTAACTTTCTATGGGGACGCAGGGTTTACCTTCTATCCTCACCTTCATCATTACTTCTTTACTTTCAACTATGCAGATCTCTACTTCTACCCCTGCGGGCTCTCTGCATCTCTTCCTTTCACAAAACATTATTTTCAGATTTCACAATTCAAACAATTTAAACACATATAACTTTTCATGTAAAACAGTTACATTCTTTTCAAAGCATCATCATATTACCGTTCTAAAACAGTATCGCTTTCAAGTTCAATTCCACGTATCCCCTTTAAGAGGGGACCAAGCCTTTCTGAGGTAGCTCGTCTTCTCAGCCTACCAGTCCACGCAAAGGCTCCGGAATGGCATCTTCGCAAAGTGTCTTTTAACTAAAACCAGTAGGAAAGGTATCTTCGCAAAGTGTCTTTTAACTAAAACCAGTAGGAGGCACCCTTAAGAAGGTGCAACTATTTACAAGGAAGTTCGAATCATGCACAGTCCATGATTACTGCAGTTTGTGTAAAACTTTTGGAAAACAACAATAGTGACCCCGGGTCAACAAAGGGGTCACCTTTTAAAGTTTACCCTGGACGGGTTTAGCAGCAACTTAGAGAACAAACAGTAACTATTTACATTTTCATCAAGCAATAAAATCTCAGAATCCCCCACGAGGCGCCACCTGGCGGGGGAACCCCTGCAATACAGGCAGTTCAGGTTCCAGGTTCACCCCCGCGGCCAGGTACACCCCATGGGTGCGGGTCTGTTGCACAACCAGATCGTGCGCGGTGATGAGGGTCTGCGTTCCCACTTCTCTCTGC
The DNA here is from genome assembly GCF_051348905.1 of Ranitomeya variabilis. NCBI lineage: Eukaryota > Metazoa > Chordata > Amphibia > Anura > Dendrobatidae > Ranitomeya > Ranitomeya variabilis. The sequence goes on along the minus strand of NC_135238.1, from coordinate 186,979,636 downwards.
GCGGGTACATCAGGAACATCAATCACTCGAAGAGGCACCTCCTTGGCCGCTACGGTGGTCAGGCGGCAGATCGCAGGTTCTGTGATCAGACAGGGTGGGGCGACCGAAGTGGTCACAGATCGGTCACACGGTGGCACTTTGGCTACAGGGGCTGGTTTCTCTTGCTTGTAGACGTTCTGAGCGAACCACCCCTTCTCCCCAAGATGCCTGGTATAGATGACGCTGTCTCCCGGGTAGAGGTCTCGGTCGGGGTGGCCCTCTCTGAGGTGCGACTCGACATCCCGCCGGTTAACAAAGACCTCCGCGTATAGCCCCGGTTCTTTAATAAAGCCCCAGCCTCCTCGGAGCTTAAAAATGGTGACGATGCCCTGCCTGCGCGGGGCCTGGTGAGTGGTGGGGTCCTTGCGGGCCCGGTCCTTGACCGCCAGATCTTTCTGATGATGGGCCTCCCGCCCAGCCTGATGTATTTTCTCCTTCTCTCGCCACCGGTGCTCTAGCTGGATTCGGTATTCTTCCCAGCTTAGGGCCTGTACCATCTCCCCCTTCTGGGTCTCCACCCCGGGGAACCCCATAAGATTGGATCCGGGGTTCACCCAGCGGCACACCGTGCGCTCCGCGTGGACCTCACCCAACAAGGGAGTAGGGGTGATCGGGGCTCGCATGCGGTGTTCCATGCCCGTGGCTTCCTCCCAGGGTAGCAGGCGCTGGAGTCTATGGGTTCCCGGGAGAGGTGGTGCCGCTACGGGGCCCACTAACACACCCTTGGCTGGCGGGGCAGGATCGGCGGACTCACCAACTGATGCAAGTTCACTTTCCGCAGCAGGTCCCACTGATTCTTCCGGTGAGGACTCCGATGTCCGGGAACCCTCTACCGGCTCCACCGGGTGCGGAGCCTGGACTCTCACATTCAGTTGGAGGAGCTGGTTATATAAGTCCTCCATCTCGGCTCTCAGGAATCTGGTGTTATCCACGAAGGACGGGCTGCTGGGCTCATCCGGGTAGTCGGGGGAGACTTCTACTTCAACCCCGCTGTCGGGTTCGGAGCTGCTGGCCATAGCGTCCTCCACGTGGGTCACTTCCTGGTCCTTTTCCCGCTCTCTCCTTCGGGAGCGGTTTCGTTTTCTCTGCCTCCGCCCCCCATTAAGGATTAGGAGGCGGATCTCTGCTGCTGACGGACACGTCCTCACCGTGCAGAAATATTTAGACTGGGCGGCCATTACTGTTCGCGCTCTCCAGCTTGCCTACGCCCACTTCACGCCCCTCTTCTCTTCCTGCACTCTCCTTAGCGCTGCAATGGCGGCGGATTTTGGCGGCAACTGGCGCAGCACAGTCTTTTCAATAAAGTACAGTTCAAGCACAGTAAATCACAGTCTCTAGGCACACATGACCTGATTCTTCAGGCTTAAGTAGATCCTGTTCGTGACGCCAAGTCCGCGGCGCGCCCCCACACCGCCGCAGGGCCGAGGGGTACCCGGAGCCGGGCCTCTAGGTCTCAGTCCTGGGGTTGTCACAGTGGCTAGACCCGGTCCGTGGCCCTGTCCGTCAGTGGGGGACGTCCGGTGAAATAAGTGGTGCTAATGGTGGTGTAGCGGTGCAGTTGTGGGGTGCAGGTCGCGGTAAATAACGAGGACACCAGGTTGCAGTCTCTTTACCTCTTTACTGGAGATCTCTGAGTCCTCAGTCCAGAATACGGTTCACCAGGCTGCGCAAATCCGGCCGGTCCAATGGCACCTCCAGAGTCCTCCTCTCAGGTGGAAATCTGTGCCTTCCTTCTAGCGCTATGTGTTGTAGTCCTTCCCTGCTGTGCTCACGGAAAGTGACCCCACAATGGTTGTGTCTGTTTCTTAAGTTCCCTCACAACTCGATTTGATGTTCCTCTGTAATCCACCCCTCCCTGTATTCAGGTTGGAATGGCACCCGTTTGTCAGGTAGGCCTGGAGTTCTTCCGGGACCCTAGAGACGCCCCTCTCCCGCAATTGCCCCCCAAGACTTCATAGGTGATATGTGGTAGACAGCCCGCCTGAGACCGACTGTCCTGCCGCTGTTTGGAGTATGGCTTGAAGCTGTATTCTAATCCACTCCCTCGGCGTTCCGGCCACCGGTATTGCGCCTCAGCAGGGTGCTGCCTCTTTCAACAAAACCCCTGCTGGTATTCTCCTTCTGCTTGATCTCGTTTCTCACTCAGCACAATCTGCCTCGCTTCTAGTCCTTTCTTGGGCACCGCCGCTAAGCTGAGCAGGCACGGTCCCGTTACGTTCTCTCAATGCCAAGCCTCTGCCAGGATCCCACCCCTGGCAGAGACCCTACAGTCTCTCCCTTCACAACACCCTCTGCCACAAGGTGTTGCTCCGTTCAATCCCATCAGCGTTCTCTCTAACTTCCTGCCTGACCCCCAGTTTACCCACTATGGTGGGGAGTGGCCTAATGAATAGCACCCTTAGCTCCCCCCGGAGGCCCTGCTGTGAAACATATTGGTGTCTGTGATACCTGATTGGAAGAACTCCTTCAGTGCCATCGAACGTACCATGGCTCCCCTTAGTGGCAGAGCCACAGTACTGCAACGACCAGGACTCTGGGGCGCTGCATGTGCACTGGCCGCTAATTTTAGAAATGGCCTTTCTGAGGCCATTAAGAATGTTATGGTGGGTTTTCCCATTCCCACAGGTCTGAATGATACCATGTCCCTGGCTATTCAAATTGACCGGCGGTTGCGGGAGCGCAAAACCGCAAATTCCCTCATGGTGTTGTCTGAACGGACACCTGATTTGATGCAATGTGATAGAATCCTGACTAGAAATGAGAGGAAAATTCATAGACGCCGGAATGGCTTGTGCTACTACTGTGGTGATTCTACACATGTTATCTCAGCATGCTCTAAACGTATATCTAAGGTTGTTAGTCCTGTCACCGTTGGTAATTTGCATCCTAAGTTTATTCTGTCTGTAACTTTGATTTGCTCATTGTCATCTTATCCTGTCATGGCGTTTGTAGATTCAGGTGCTGCCCTGAGTCTTATGGATCTCTCATTTGCTAAGCGCTGTGGTTTTATTCTTGAACCATTAGAAAATCCTATCCCTCTTAGGGGTATTGATGCTACGCCATTGGCAGAAAATAAGCCGCAGTATTGGACACAGGTTACCATGTGCATGACTCCTGAACACCGCGAGGTGATACGTTTTCTCGTTCTACATAAAATGCATGATTTGGTTGTTTTGGGGCTGCCATGGTTACAGACCCATAATCCAGTCCTTGACTGGAAGGCTGTCAGTGTCTAGTTGGGGCTGTCTTGGTATTCATGAGGATTCCCTGCCTGTGTCTATTGCTTCTTCTACGCCTTCGGAAGTTCCGGAGTATTTGTCTGATTATCAGGATGTCTTTAGCGAGTCCAGGTCCAGTGCATTGCCTCCTCATAGGGAATGTGACTGTGCAATAGATTTGATTCCAGGCAGTAAATTTCCTAAGGGAAGACTGTTTAATCTGTCGATACCTGAACATACCGCTATGCGTTCATATATCAAGGAGTCTCTGGAGAAAGGACACATCCGTCTGTCTTCTTCCCCTCTTGGTGCGGGATTCTTTTTTGTGGCTAAAAAGGACGGATCTTTGAGGCCTTGTATTGACTATCGGCTTTTAAATAAGATCACTGTCAAATTTCAGTATCCTTTGCCGCTGTTGTCTGACTTGTTTGCCCGGATTAAGGGTGCCAAGTGGTTTACCAAGATAGACCTTCGTGGTGCGTACAACCTTGTGCGCATTAAGCAAGGGGATGAATGGAAAACCGCATTCAATACGCCCGAAGGTCATTTTGAGTACTTGGTGATGCCTTTTGGGCTCTCTAATGCCCCTTCAGTTTTTCAGTCCTTTATGCATGACATTTTCCGGAACTATCTGGATAAATTTTTGATCGTTTATCTGGATGATATTCTGTTTTTTTCTGATAATTGGGACTCGCATGTGGAGCAGGTCAGGATGGTCTTTAAAATTTTGCGTGAAAATTCTTTGTTTGTCAAGGGCTCAAAGTGTCTTTTTGGTGTACAGAAGGTTCCCTTTTTGGGGTTCATTTTTTCCCCTTCTGCTGTGGAGATGGACCCAGTCAAGGTCCGAGCTATTCTTGATTGGACTCAGCCCTCGTCAGTTAAGAGTCTTCAGAAGTTCTTGGGTTTCGCTAACTTCTACCGTCGTTTTATCGCTAACTTTTCTAGCATTGTGAAACCTTTGACGGATATGACCAAGAAGGGCTCCGATGTGGTTAATTGGGCTCCTGCTGCCGTGGAGGCTTTCCAGGAGTTGAAACGTCGGTTTACTTCGGCGCCTGTTTTGTGCCAGCCTGATGTCTCGCTTCCCTTTCAAGTTGAGGTGGATGCTTCAGAGATTGGAGCAGGGGCCGTTTTGTCGCAGAGAGGCCCTGGTTGCTCTGTTAAGAGACCTTGGACACATATCTCCATGGATTTCATTTCTGATCTTCCGGTGTCTCAAGGCATGTCTGTTATCTGGGTTATATGTGATCGCTTCTCCAAGATGGTCCATTTGGTTCCTCTGCCTAAGCTGCCTTCCTCTTCCGATCTGGTTCCTGTGTTTTTCCAGAACGTGGTTCGTTTGCACGGCATCCCTGAGAATATTGTGTCAGACAGAGGTTCCCAGTTCGTTTCCAGATTCTGGCGATCCTTTTGTGGTAGGATGGGCATTGACTTGTCGTTTTCGTCTGCTTTCCATCCTCAGACTAATGGACAGACGGAGCGAACTAATCAGACTTTGGAGGCTTATTTGAGGTGTTTTGTCTCTGCTGATCAGGACGATTGGGTGACCTTCTTGCCGTTAGCTGAGTTTGCCCTTAATAATCGGGCTAGTTCTGCCACCTTGGTTTCGCCGTTTTTCTGCAACTCTGGTTTCCACCCTCGTTTTTCTTCGGGTCATGTGGAACCTTCTGACTGCCCTGGGGTGGATTCTGTGGTGGATAGGTTGCAGCGGATCTGGAATCTTGTGGTGGACAACTTGAAGTTGTCACAGGAAAGGGCTCAGCGCTTTGCCAACCGCCGCCGCGGTGTGGGTCCCCGACTACGTGTTGGGGATTTGGTGTGGCTTTCTTCCCGCTTTGTTCCTATGAAGGTTTCCTCTCCCAAATTTAAACCTCGTTTTATTGGTCCTTACAGGATATTGGAAATTCTTAATCCTGTATCCTTTCGCCTGGATCTTCCTGTGTCGTTTGCTATCCACAACGTGTTTCATAGGTCCTTGTTGCGGCGGTACGTTGTGCCTGTGGTTCCTTCTGCTGAGCCTCCTGCTCCGGTGTTGGTTGAGGGCGAGTTGGAGTATGTGGTGGAGAAGATCTTGGATTCTCGTCTCTCCAGGCGGAGGCTTCAGTACCTGGTCAAGTGGAAGGGCTATGGTCAGGAAGATAATTCCTGGGTGGTCGCCTCTGATGTTCATGCGGCCGATTTAGTTCGTGCCTTTCACGCCGCTCATCCTGATCGCCCTGGTGGTCGTGGTGAGGGTTCGGTGACCCCTCACTAAGGGGGGGGTACTGTTGTGATTTTGCTTTTTGCTCCCTCTAGTGGTCATTAGTGATTTGACTCTGGAGCGTCTGTCTTTTCCTATTTCCTCACCTGGGCCGTTAGTTCAGGGGCGTTGCTATTTAAGCTCCGTGGACCTTCAGTTCAATGCCTGGCATCGTTGAAATCAGAGCTAATCTGTTGTGCTCTTGTCCTTTGATCCTGGTTCCTGTATTTCAAGTTAAGTCTGCTTCCTTGCTTTTTGCTTTGGTTTTGTTTTGTATTTTTGTCCAGCTTGTTCCAATCTGTATCCTGACCTTTGCTGGAAGCTCTAGGGGGCTGGTGTTCTCCCCCCGGACCGTTAGACGGTTCGGGGGTTCTTGAATCTCCAGCGTGGATTTTTATAGGGTTTTTGTTGACCAGATAAGTTATCTTGCTTTATTCTGCTATTAGTAAGCTGGCCTCTCTTTGCTGAACCTGGTTCATTTCTGTGTTTGTCATTTCCTCTTACCTCACCGTTATTATTTGTGGGGGGCTTGTATCTTGCTTTGGGGTCCCTTTCTCTGGAGGCAAGAGAGGTCTTTGTTTTCTTCTCCTAGGGGTAGTTAGATTCTCCGGCTGGCGCGAGTCATCTAGCGATCACCGTAGGCATGATCCCCGGCTACTTCTAGTGTTGGCGTTAGGAGTAGCTATTTGGTCAACCCAGTTACCACAGCCCTATGAGCTGGATTTTTGTATCTCGCAGACTTACACGTTCCTCTGAGACCCTGTCCACTGGGGTCATAACAGTGAAGTACAGATCACCTCTATGTAGTAGAAATGGTGGTGTACTTTGAGCGCCGACCACAGGGTGGCGCTCAAAGCAATCGGCCATCAACAACCATAGAGGTCTCAAGGAGACCTCTGGTTGTTATGGCAATGCACCGCTGACCCTTGATCATGTGACGGGGGTCAGCGGTGTGAGCACTTCCGGCCGTGCAGCCGGGAGCGCTAGTTAAATGCCGCTGTCAGCGCTTGACGGCGGCATTTAACTAGTTAATGGGGGCGGGCGGATCGCGATTCCGCTCGCGCTCATTGCGCACACATGTCAGCTGTACAAAACAGCTGACATATTGCGGCTTTAAGGTGGGCTCACCGCCGGAGCCCACCTTAAAGCAGGGGATCTGCCAGCTAACGTACTATTCCGTCAGCTGGCAGAAAGGGGTTAATATTCTTCATTTAAGCATACTTACCATACTTCGGCGCCTGCAAAAAATGTAAAATAATAAACCGTATACTACCTGTCCACCGTAGTCCAATTAATAACGAGTGTCCCATGACGATCTCCCCTATAGAACAGTGACATCGGGTGATGTCACTGCTCTATAGGACCCTATGTGACACACTGACAGGAGACAATGGCTCCTGCAGTGCATCACTGAGAGGTTACTATAGTTCACTGGTCTCACTTTATGGCAAAAAGCTGCGTGGGAACTTTCTCACACAGCAATGCCAAAAGTGAGACTAGGGACTATTTTCTCACAGGGGCGTAGGAATACATTGTGGGGAAAACATTGTGGAAGGATACCTTCCATCATTGTATTCCTGGAGCCCCTGGAGAGCGGTCGCATCAGCTGATGCTCCTGCTCTCCACGGGAGATCGGCGAGGGACACTCGTTTTAATTGGATTTCTGCGGATCAGGGAGTATAGTGTTTGTTTATTATTTTAATATTTTTTACAGGTAACACTGGCTTCGAGGAACAAAGTGACAAGTGATAGTGAGTATGTACTCTATGTTTTATGTACTGTACGTCTGTATGTATGTTGTATGTATGTACTGTATGTATGTACTGTATGTGGCATGTTGCATGTCGTATGTTGCATGTCGTCGCATGTTGCATGTTTCATGTCACATGTTGCATGTCGTCACATGTTGCATGTTCTCGCATGTTGCATGTTGTCGCATGGTGCATGTCGCATATCACATGTCTCATGTTGCATGTTGTCGCATGTCACATGTTGTCACATGTCGCATGCCCTCGCATGTTGTATGTCGCATTTCGTCGCATGTCACATGTTGCATGTTGTTGCATGCCGTTGCATGTTGTCGCATGTTGCATGTCGTTGCATGTCGTCGCATGTCACATGTTGCATGTCATTGCATGTCGTCGTATGTTGTCAAATGTTGCATGTCGCCGCATGTCACATGTCGCATGTCGTCGCATGTCGTCGCATGTTGCATGTCACATGTTGTCATATGTCGCATGCTGCCACATGTTGCATTTCGCATGTCATCTCATGTCACATGTCGCATGTCGCATGTTGTCACATGTTGCATGTTGACGCATGTCACATGTCGTTGCATGTCACATGCCGTCACATGTTGTTGCATGTTGCATGTGGCATGTTGCATGTCGTCGCATGTTGCATGTAACATTTTGCATGTCATATGTCGCATTCCCTCTCATGTCGCCACATGTTGCATGTCACATGGTGTATGTTGTATGTCTGTATGTACTGTGTCTGCATGTTGTATGTACTGTATGTCTGTATGTATGTACGTACGTGTGTGTGTGTGTGTGTGTGTTGTTTTTTTTTACATTCAACACATTAGCTGGATGATGGGACTACTACTGTCCCATCATTGGCTAATGTGTCACTCACTGTCACTGTAGCAGGCATCGTCCGATAGGACTTGTAGTCCCATCGGACGACGCCTGCACACAGAGACACACACAGCAATGACGCCTGCAGCAGACCCCAGCACGGCCAGCGGACCCACCGCACCGCCCGGCGTAGCCCCACAGCACATCCCGGCGCCGACACATGCCGGCGCAGGCACCGGCAGATGCCGGCACCACGGCACATCTCGGCGCCGACACATCCCGGCGCAGGCACCGGCACATGCCGGCACCACAGCACATCCAAGCATCACGGCACAGCCAAGCATCACGGCACATCCAGACGCGGCACAATGGCAAATCCAGGCACAGCACCACGGCACATCCCGCAGACTCCTCTGCGCCCACCCATCCCAGAACACAGCGTTCACATCCCTACCTACTACCTAGCCCTCTGCTGGATGTCCTCATATGAACTCGAGCGTGGGAACTTTTCACAGGCTCCAGTTCATGAGGACATCCAGCAGAGGGCGCATCACCGCAACTCAAGGTAACTACAGGTCACCCTGCTTTCCATTCATTCCCCTGGTTTTTACAGGCAGGTGCGGCTGCATTAACAGGCTTCTGCTTGTAAAATTAGTTAACCCTTTCAGATGGATTTGCAACGTGGGACAGAACGACAGAAGGTATGGAATATTGTTGTTTGTTTTTTTTTTACTTTGTTTCAGGTGACAAGGGTCTTCAGGTGGATTAAGAGTCTAATAAAATATTACAACAACATCTGTCTTTATTTCATTAAAATACTTTGTAATAATGTGTGTTTTCTTAACCATTTCATACTATTGGATTAATAATGGATAGGTGTCATAATTGACACCTCTCCGTTATTAATCTGGCTTAATGTCACCTTACAATAGCAAGGTGACATTAACCCTTCATTACCCCATATCCCACCGCTACACGGGAGTGGGAAGAGAGTGGCCAAGTGCCAGAATAGGCGCATCTTCCAGATGTGCCTTTTCTGGGGTGGCTGGGGGCAGATGTTTTTAGCCAGGGGGGGGGGCCAATAACCATGGACCCTCTCCAGGCTATTAATATCTGCCCTCAGTCACTGGCTTTACCACTCTGGTGGAGAAAATTGTGCGGGAGCCCACGCCAATTTTTTCCGTGATTTAACCCTTTAATTTAATAGCTAGAGGGCCCAAATTTTGCACATACACACTACTAACATTATTAGTGTGGAATATGCAAAAAAAAAAGGGATATGAGATGGTTTACTGTATGTAAACCATGTCTCATATCCTGTCGGGTTTGGGAAGGAGATAGCAAAAGCCGGCAATTGAATTGCCGGCTTTTCTCTATAACACCGCTGCGTATTTCTTGCAAGTCACACTGCTGGTTCGTGAGTAATCCATATTTTTCTCGCCCCCATAGACTTTCATTGGCGATTTTTTTGCGCAATACGGTGACAAACGCAGCATGCTGCGATTTTCTACGGCCGTATAATACAGATCCGTAAAATACGGCTGATAGGAGCTGGGCCATAGAGAATCATTGGGCCGTGTGTAATGCGTATTTTACGGACGTATTTTCTTGCGCTCATACGTCCGTAAAACTCGCTAGTGTGACGCCGGCCTAACTGTCCTAAAACCTCTGCCAAACCCGTCACATTTTTGCCCTATGTAATACATTTGTGGTCTTCCCTAGAAATATTAGACACTTTCCCATTCATCTATAAATTAGCTTAATAAACTTGGAACTAAATTAATTAATACAATTGATAATTATCAACGGCTCATTCACACGTTATATTTTCTTATACTAGTGATGATGATATTTTTATTTCTATAGCGCCAACATTTTCTGACCACTTTACAATTAAGCAGGGACATGAACAGACAATAAATATATCACAAAGTGACACAGATCAGCAGGTACAGGAGGAGTGAGGGTCCTGCTCGCAAGCTACAATCTATAAGGAAATAGGGTGGGATGTGCTATCCGTGCTTTTCACAGATAACACTTGTGCCTAAAATAGTGAATGGGGCAGTTCACATGTCCGGGATTGTTTGTAGTCCATACAAAATCATGGAGATATGTTCCATACTGATCCAAACGTCAGAACAAAATTGTCAATGCAAGTCTATGGGTCTGTGTAAAAATCGAACAGAACTGTCATCTTAGTGATGTCCGAGTCCGATCTAAACGTCAGATCAAAATACACATATAGCTCAGCCGTGAGACCACCATCGATCCTGGTCAAGTATCCAACATCTTTGGCTGTGAGGCTATGTGCACACGTCAGGATTTCTTGCAGAAATTTCCTGACCAAAACCGGACATTTTCTGCAAGAAATCCTGTGCGTTTTTTCATGTTTTTCTCGCATTTTTTGTGTGGATTTTTTTGCAGATTTTTCCGGGGGTTCCAAATGCAATAATATGGTGGGAAATCCGCAAAAAATCAGCAAAATTAATGAACATGCTGCGTTTTTTACCGCGATGCATTTTTTTCGCGGGAAAAAAAAGTGACATATGCACAAAAATTGCGGAATGCATTCTAAATGATGGGATGCATATGTATGCGTTTTTATAGCGAAAAAACGCAAAAAATCCGGAAAGTGTGTACATACCCTGAAACAACCCCATATGATCAGGTTTCCTCTACCAAAACTTGACAGTTCCTTCAATGATTGCAGCCATTGGCCCCGTTTTCCCTTGTTTCTTCCAGACCCATTTGCACCCATCAGAGACTAGTCTGTTGCCTTTCATCTCATCGCTCCAAATCACCCATCTTCAATCTTATACTGTCCATTTGTCATACGTTTTTGCAAACTCAAGCCAACGCTTCTCATCACAATAGTGAAGTTGAAGTCTCTCACCTTATTTGCAGCTTCCAGACTTGTGTAACGTCTGCAGGACAATTGATTGATTTTTGTATGGTTATCCTGAGGAAGGAGTCGGTGGAATCTGAAACGCATCAACAATAAACAATACATTTGTGTATAAGACAGCCAAGATGATTGTCTATAAAATGATGGGAGTCTCACGTTGGAAGCAGTAGTGGATGGTGAGATATGGAGCCTGAAAGTCAAAAGGTCAAAACATTGTTACTCTTTTGCTCGTCAGTGTGTTTGTCTTAGGGTATGTGTCCACGGGCCGTTTTACATCCGGAATAGCAGCGGATTGAACGCTGAGCAGAGCCGCAGCATTCAATCTGCCGCGTCCAGATGTTACAGCATAGTGGAGGGGATTTTATGAAATCCCGTCTCCACTATGCGTGCTAATACGCACCCGGCGGCCCTGCGATTCCGGACATGCGCCGCGTCTTTTTAGATCGCAGCATGTCCGTTTACCTTGCTGCGCCGCTGCAAGGTAAATCACAGGGCCCTATGTGTGGGGTGCGATGATGCCGGATGTGTGCAATGAACACATCCGGCATCATCGTGTCTCCAGAAGGGGGCGGGGCTTAGGGCAGAGCGAGTTTTCCGCTCCGTCCAAATCCTGAACGTGGACACGCACCCTTAGGATCTTCTTGTGTTTTTAGGGGGTTGATTTGTGGTCTGTTTATTTTATACTTATTATTGGTAATTTTTTAAATATATTTATTTGTGTTAATAATTTTTGATATATTATATTACTACTATATTTTTAATACAGATTGTTATATGGAAAAAAATACATTGAAGAAAAAAACCCTGATATAAACAATAGGTCATTTTCTCATGAGGCCTTCAGCGTAACCTCATTATAATGTGATATTTGCAGGTGATTCATGTTTCGTCCTGAAGGTTTAGAGCTGGAGTGGCCTCTGCTGGTAACACCTAGTACTGCACAACAGATGGAAGCATTTTATTGGTTTCGCCAGTAGGTGTCAGTAGCGCTCAGTGTAACGGCATCACAGAGAGATAAGGAGACGTAATATCAGAATCTGGGGAGATAGTGAGAAAGTACAGGAGGAATATATATATATATATTTACATTTTCATATTTTGCATAGTTCATTATTTTTACCGAATAATAATTATTGCAGATGTGACTGAGGGTTAATAATGATCTGGTGAAAAAAGAAAAAACAGCTCCGACTCTAGGGGCATTGTAGCACGGAAGCCAAGGGATCAAATGTAGAAACAATTCAGCGTCTTAAAATGTCGATGTTTATTAGAGAACTAAGTACAAAGTTCAATGCATAGTATTTACATAGACAGTCTTGAATGTTTGCATTGAATTTTCTAATAAACATCACAATTTTAAGAAATTGGATCTTTTTCTACATTAATAATGATTTCCCGATCTAAAATGAATATTTTCTGTGTGTATAAAAAGTGGTTGTCACGCTGTGTTGTCCAGCCTGCTCTCCCATTGTAGACTCTACAACGAGGGCTATGGACGGGGCGATCCGCACCGCTGATCGGCATGGGGTCTCTTAGGCCGCGTCCGGCCTCCTCCCACTTCAGGACCACTGGTTAGTTCTGAGGTCCCCCAGGGTCACAAATACCGACCTGATGTTGACACCCCAAATCGGCATAGCACAGGGCAGCCCAGAACACCTGGACTCAAGCGCTCCAGCACTCAGCCTCCCTGGTAACTAGGATTACAGGCGCACGCCACCGCGCCCGGCGATTGTCTAGTGCTGCTATTACTGACTAGAGGCTGCAAGGAGCCGTGACGTCATCGGGAGCCACAGCGCCATCTAGTGTCTGCAGGATGAACCTGCCATAAAGTCAGTAACATAAGTCAGTATACCGCTGCAACATGGTCACAAATCACAGTAACATCAGAAATAACCTCAGAAATACTCTGTCTGATACCGGAGTCTGATACTTGACTCTGATACAGGAAATTAGTAAAATTAGTAAAATTAGCAAAAATTAGTACCTGGGATCACTTGACCTTGTGGTGCAATGGTAAGGCCGACGGCTGTAGTCTCTAGACGCAGGATCCATTTTTTGTCGGCCGGATCCTTTTTTTTTTCCGCCGGATTGGTTTTATCTTTCTGCCGGATCCGTTTTTTCCACCGGGTCCGTTTTTTTCCGCCGATCCGTTTTTTTTTTGCCGAATCCGTCGTTTTTTCGCCAGTCGGTTTGTTTTTGCGCCGGATCCGTTTTTTTACGCCAGATCCGTTTTTTTTCGCCGGATCCGTATTTTTCCGCCGATCCGTTTTTCCGCCGGATCCGTATTTTTCCTCCGATCCGTTTTTCCTCCGGATCCGTTTTTTTCCGCTGGATTCGTTTTTTTTCCGCAGATCCGGGTTTTTTTTGCCGAATCCGTTTTTTTTCCCTCCAATCTGTTTGTTTTTCCGCTGGATCCGTTTTTTTTCCGCCGATCCGTGTTTTTTTGCCGAATCTGTTTTTTTCCGCCAATCGGTTTGTTTTTGCGCCGGATCCGTTTTTTTTTACCCCAGATCCGTTTTTTTTTCGCCGGATCCGTGTTTTTCCGCCGATCGGGATTTTTTTGCCCCGGATCCATTTTATTACAAGCCAGATCCGTTTTTTTTTCCGCCGGATCCGTTTTATTTTTCTGATCCGTTTTTTTTGCCGACTTTGTTTTTATCCCGCCAATCCGTTTTTTTTTGTGCCGGATCCGGTTTTTTTTACGCCGATTCGTTTTTTTTTTTGCCGAATCCGTTTTGTTCCCGCCGATCGGGGTTTTTTTGCGCCGGATCCGTTTTTTTACAAGCCAGATCCAATTTTTTTTTGCCGATCCGTTTTTTTTTACCTAATCCGTTTTTTTTCGCCGATCCGTTTTTTTCCACCTAATCCGTTTTTTTTACGCCAGATCCGTTTTTTTCCGCCAGATCTGTTTTTTTCCGCCGATCCGTTTTTTCTTTTTGCCGAATCCGTTTTCTTCCCGCCAATCGGGGTTTTTTTTGCGCCGGATCTGTTTTTTTGACAAGCCAGATCCGTTTTTTTTCCAACGGATCCGTTTTTTCCGACGGATCCGTTTTTTCCTGCTGATCTGTTTTTTTTTGTGCCGGATCCGTTTTTTTCCCGCCGGATCCGTTTTTTTCCGCCGGATCCGTTTTTTTTCGCCGGGGATGTGCATGTCTTCAGTGCCATCTCACAGATCTGCGGAGCATCATTTCTCTCTGTAAGTTATACCTTGATTCAACTTGGCCAAGTGTTTTTGCAGTACCGTTATATCTCCATCCATGATTTCTCAAGCACTTTTCCAAAATTGTGTAGTCAAGCTAAGTGAATTCACTATCTACCTTTCTGTTATTTCATAAGCAGTTGCGATGATCGGCATCTTCTCTGAAGTACTGATGAAAACACAATCATTTTACTTCTTTTCAAGAACAGGTTAGTGCTTCTCTTGATTTCTGTTCTAACTTGGCTTGTCCCATGACTTCTATCTCACTAATGCTACAAGGGGTTTTCCATTCTCTCCCAATGATGTAGCAGCATGTCTCCCCAGTGTCAGACCGGGGTGTTTAGAGCCCAATAGACGAATGCGAAGGGTCACCTCACAGCTGCAAGAAAAGATTTTCTTTTTGCTCTTATGCTCAAGGACCAAGTGTTCTACCATCTGAAGTTGCCTGCACTATTACAATATATTTTTGGATTCCATACGGCAAACAGCATAATAGAAAAGAAATGTAAATGGCTGATTCTCCTTTTGGTTAGTGACGTCACATCTGTGAAAATATCGAATCAAAATTATTCAAAAAGTGATACACACTATATAATCATATAATTAAAAAGTAAAGGCTGTGACACCAAAAAATGAGCTCTCACACAGATCCGGAAATATAAAAAAAATATATTAGAATATGGCAATGAAACAAGCAGAATAAAAATGTTCCCACGTTTAGTTTTTTCTAGTAAACACAAGTAAAGCTCTACTTATTGTTGTGCTGCTGTAGTCATACTGACCTGGAGAAGGACGTCAAAGGGAACCTGTCGGCAGGATTGTGCACAGTAACCGACACACAGTGTCAGGTCGGCGGCGTCATACTGATTACAATGATACCTGGTGATGAAATCTATCTTGTTGTTTCTTAATCTTTATTCTCAGTTTTGTGGTGCTCATATGCTCGAGTCCTAAGACGGGGTTCATGTATGTGGTGCTCTGATTAGGTATTCATAATGCAGACTGCTGACAGGTCACTGATCCCTTGGCGATCCCCGACAGCTGCTACTGCGCAAGCGGCGCCATATTTGATGAGGATTTTTAAAATCTTCTCTAGTAAGATGGTGACGCTGGCGCATGCGCAGTTGCAGCTATCGGATCTCTATACAAACCGATAGCTGCTATTGCACAGGTGCCCCAAGTGCCACTGACAAAATTGATATTTTATTTTTGCTCAAGGAAATCTGCAAAAGGGATTAAGTGCACAGTAACCATGCGATTATGCTGCAGTGCAGGGGCCAAGGCTGGCATCTGCCTGCAAAAGCGTTTCTTTTTTTTATTCACTATGTGATTGTATTCATTATGGAAACTAGGGGGCGGGTCAGTGAGGGATCAGTGACCTGTCAGCATTTTGCATTATGAATAGCTAATCAGAGCATCACATGAAGACCCCCACAGGCCGCCCCGAAGCACAAGCATATCATTAACTCAATACTGAAAATAAAGATTAAACAACAACCACAAGACGGATTTCAGCACCAGGTCTCACTGTAATCAGTATAACGGCGCCGACCTGACACTGTGTGTAGTTTGCTGAACACAATCCTGCTGACAGGTTCCTCAGAGCACGTGGGGAACGGCATTAAAATAAAAGCCATAAAATTGTGACAAAATTGAATTTTCAAATTGCACCCCATTTTGCTTTTTTTCTGCTTTCCACTTGAACCTAATATTAAGTGCAGCCATTAGAACTTACAAATTGTCCTGCAAAAAGATAAGCTGGTCATAAAACTATATGAATATATAAAGCTATGGCTGCGAGAATGGCGGGAGTGGAAAGCGATAAACCAAAAATATTAACTTTTGTTATTTTCCCCTTTTTTTCTCAAACTTCCTTTGTCCCTTTTTTGCTTCTTAAACGGGCTGCTTCACATTAATAAATGATATTGACTGTGTACAGAAAGTAAATCTATGGCACTTACTAGTATTTTGTAATTGTCCACATTGCCTCCTTTGTTGGGTTGACTCATCTTTCTATTGCAGTATACACTTCTCATTTCCATGGTTACAGACTACCCTGCAATACAGCAACACTTGCATTAGGCTGCTTTCACACTAGCGTCGGTACAGGGTCGTCGCACTGCGTCGGCCCGACGTACCGACGCATACTGTGAAAAAAATGCCCGACGTGGCAGCGGAAGCAGTCTTACGACGCTTCCGCTGCCCCATTGCAAGGTCCGGGGAGGAGGGCACGGCGTTTCGGCCGCGCATGCGCGGTTGGAAATGGCGGACTAGATGCACAAAAAAATGTTACATGTAACATTTTTTTGTTGCGGCGGTCCCCAAAACACGACGCAACCGTCGCACGACGGTTGCGACGTGTGGCAATACGTCGCAATTAGTGTTGAGCGATACCTTCCGATATCGGAAAGTATCAGTATCGGATTGGATCGGCCGATAATCAAAAAATATCGGATATCGCCGATACCGATACCCGATACCAATGCAAGTCAATGGGACCAAAATATCGGAATTAAAATAAACCCTTTCTTTCCTTGTAGGTTCATTCTACATGAAGGAAAACAGCTAAGAATAATGTAGGATGTATTGGGGGAGGTGGCGGAGACATTAAAGGCACAGAGGTTTAGCCCAATCAAATAGAATAGCAGGAATTTTAAAAAAAATTTAAGACGTTCGGAGTTACAAAGATATTGACCATGTTAAGATTTTTTTTAATTTGTGAGATATTGATCTTTCACTACTTCCATGCCCTTCACCTTCTTTTTTACTTCTCCCACACTTTCTTCTTCATCATCCTCAGCAGCATCTTTGACATCAACTTCTTCTTCACCTTATTCATCTTCTTCTTCATCTTCTACCTATTATTTTTTTTGTTACATTCTTCATATTCTTTTTATTAAACTATTATTCTTCTTCATATTCTACTTCTTCATCATATTCTTATTTGTGACAGGCATTCCTGTAGTTGTTGTCTATAAAAGTTTGAAGATCACACCTTCCGTTCTGCCTGTCACAAAAGAGTTACATTTGTCTGCGTTCAGTTAGGCCTGCAGCATCAGGCTTTATCCAGGGGCACCACGAGGAGGAACGGACTCACCCCCATACACTGCTTAGTCTTCTTCTGCTTATAATTTAGATAATATCTTTTGCTCTGATGTTTAGTCTTATGCTTAATGTTCTTCTGCTCTTTGTTCTGCAGCGTCTTGTTCTTCTGCTTCTCGGTCTTCCGTGTCGTCGTCTCCAGGGTCGTCGTCTCCGGGGTCGTCGTTGTCATCGGGGTGGTCTTCAGGGTCGTCGTCTCCAAGGTCGTCATCTCAGGGGTTGTTGTCTCTGGTGTCGTTGTCATCTTAGGGGTGGTCTTCAGGGTCGTCGTCTTTAGGGTCTTGAACTTGGAAATGTAGCAGAAGGTACATGAAGGCTGAGAAAATGCCGAGAACCAGCTGATGGAACTGGAACCCGGATGGCTACCCAAAGGTCCAAGAGCCAATGGAACTACGAGGACCAGCTGACGTTACTGGAACCCGGTTAGTAAGCAGGATGTACCCGTGCCAGAAAGCACTACCAAGGACCACCTGACGTTGGTGGAACTCGGATACCCAGAAGGAGGCACCTAAGCCAAAGGCTCTGCCTGGAACCAGCTGACAGTACTGGAACCAGGATGGGGGCCTATTCAAGATTGTCATCCTACAGCCCCTAGCGGTGTTGGAGCCCAGGGTCAGCAGGAGGAGCAGAGTGCAGGCCGAAGCCTGCACTGGAGGCACTTTAATATCTGATGGAGTGTCAGCGTGGCGGTCGCAGGACACATTGTCGGTTACACAGCAGGGGAGCAGCTGACGTTACTGAACCCCACTAACACAGGAGCAATTGTTTTTCTCAGCACTTCCAGGCAGCAACTAGCGGTGTTGGAGCCCAGGGTCAGCAGGAGGAGCAGAGTATAGGCTGAGGCCTAATTGGAGCAAATTGAAAGTGAACCTTTAAACCCCCAGGCGTTAGTAACTAGAAGAGCCAGCTTGTGCAACAGTAATGCTGCACAAGGAAAAGGTTGCTCTTTTAATTATGCTCCTTGCACACGCTGAACGAAACACTTTTAAAATTGTGCCACTCATACCGTGAAACCGTCATGGAGGCGGGACTTTCCTTCTTAATGACACGCAGCACAGCTGTTAAAAATACCCCCTTGGCGCTGGGCGCAGCCTCCTGAGCGCTGCTTTTTTGTGTACCGGAGTCTGCGCTGTTATCCCTTGGCCATGCGCTGTTAGCGCTGCCTGTCTTCTGACATCATTTGATGTCAGCCTGTGCGGTCGCGCTGCCCATGAATCCCAGCCCCGCAGTGTCTTGTGATTTATTCACACTGTGGGGCTGGGATTCATGGCCTTGCGCAGTAAATATGTTCGCCTCTCACTCACGTCCTTTCGCCTGCTTTAGACTGTGCGGCGGTAGCTGATCCCTAATCACATGCCACGGCCGTGAAGCCGCACAGTCTGAAGAAGGCGGAAGGAGATGAGTGAGAGGCGAATATATGCACCGCGCGTCACGGCAGTGGCCCAGTCTGAAGAAGGCGGAGGGAGATGAGTGAGAGCCTGAGGTGAAGATATGCACTGCACATGCCCATGGATCCCAGGCCCGCAGTATGATTAAATCAGAAGAGACTGCGAGGAGGGATCTCGGGCAGCGCGGCCTCACAGGCCCAGTCTGCCTGACACCAAATGATGTCAGAAGACGGGCAGCGCAGACTGCGCATGGCCAAGGTTGAACAAAACAGCACAGGCTACTAGACAGATTCAAACAACGCTAAGGAGGTGGCGCACGGCGCCAAGGGGGTAGGGATGACGGCTGGGAAAGTCCCGTTACGAAGGAAAGTCCCACCTCCGGGACAGTTTTACGGCATCAGGGGACACATTGTATAAGTGTTAAGTTCAGCATGAGCAAGGAGCAAAACTAAAAGAGCTACCTGTACCTTGTGCAGCATTACTGCTGCACAAGGTGGCTCTTTCAGTAACAAACGCTTGGGGGGGGACAGGTTCCCTTAAATTTCAGTTGTTGTGTCAGCGTGGCGGTTGCAGGACACATTGCCGCATACACAGCTGGGGATCAGCTGACGTTACTAAAACCCAATAACACTGGGTCATGTGTTTTGACTGTGCAGAGGACTGTGCTCTCGCATCCGATGCAATATGCCAGTGTGACGTCGGCCTTAGGTCATTAGCAGAACAGAGGGAACAGGTAGGGTGATAGACAGACATACATTTTTTAATTTTATAAGATATTACTTTACAATATGTTATTAAAAGTAATTAATATTTGTGGCTTGAGGTGGAATGCTTTTGTGTAACACAGCAAAAAAATATATTGGATAGATCTGAAACTGCATGCAAACAATATTTTCAACTCAATTTTATTTTCCACGCGTATTTTTACTCTTTATAACACTCATTGTGTTGTAAGACACACATAGTGCAGTACCTCATGCCACTGGGCGCATTCAGGATGTATACATCGAGAAGTCAGGAAGAAAATAAGGAGGGAGGAAGCTTGCGCACTACACTGCCAAAACATGAACCAAAAATATCAGTCATGTGACCCTATGGGACATCCTGCACCTGCAAGGGAGATATCAAGACCGTCATATGACATGACGGTCCTGATAAATGTTCC
Organism: Ranitomeya variabilis; assembly: GCF_051348905.1. Taxonomy (NCBI): domain Eukaryota; kingdom Metazoa; phylum Chordata; class Amphibia; order Anura; family Dendrobatidae; genus Ranitomeya; species Ranitomeya variabilis. The sequence continues at coordinate 186,959,802 of NC_135238.1, read as the reverse complement.
CCCAACAGTGTATTATGAAATGTACGGAGACAAGAGGCTGGCCTACATTACAATTAACAGGAGAAAACTGTGATGAGTTATGAAAAAGGTGGAAAGGGTATGCAAAGATTTTAAAAGAAATAGCAAATCTAGGTTTATACATATTTGTACAACAGTAACAATAAACTTTACCTTGATTTTTTCCAGCACACAGCAGCACTCCCTGCCATTATCGGCCTAACCGACCGCTGCGCTCTGCAAAATGACTTTCGACTAACCTCTGCACTAATCCGTACCTCCCACTCCCGACTCCAAGACTTCTCCCGTGCTGCGCCAATCCTCTGGAATGCTCTACCCCAAGATATTAGGACCAGCCACAACTTGCATAGTTTTAAGCGCTCGCTCAAAACAAATTTGTTCAGAGCGGCCTGTCACGTTCCCTAATCAAACTCATTTTATGTTTGTGTGTGTGTGTAGCCCATTCACTATCTCCATCTACCCCCCACCCCCTGAAGATGGCTGGACCATCATTGTAAATAAGCTTCTGTACGTTGTATCTCCCCACCTCATTGTAGATTGTAAGCTCTCACGAGCAGGGTCGTCTTATTGTGCTTTATTACTGTATTGTTAACGTTGTTACCTATGACTGCTGTGTTTGAAACTGTTAAACTGTAAAGCTCTGCGGAATATGTTGGCGCTATATAAATAAAGATTATTATTATTATTATTATTGGCAGTGGAAGTTGTTAAAAAAGGGTTTTAATTGCTTGATGGACACCTAATTTTTAACTTGGAGCATGTACATTAGGGTCCTGTTTTGCACATGTACTGAATGGTAGAACACTTGGTCCATAAGATCAAAAAGAAAATCTTTTCTTGCAGCTGTGGGGTGACCCTTCGCATTCGTCTATTGGGCTCTAAACACCCCAGTCTGACACTGGGGAGACATGCTGCTACATCATTGGTAGAGAATGGAAAACTCCTTGTATCATTAGGCCGGTTTCACACGTCAGTGGCTCCGGTACGTGTGGTGACAGCTTTCTCACGTACCGGAGACACTGACTCACGTAGACACATTAAAATCAATGTGTCTCTGCACATGTCAGTGTGTTTTCACGGACCGTGTGTCCGTTTGAAAAACACGGAGACATGTCAGTGTTCGTGGGAGCGCACGTATCACACATCATTAAAGTCAATGGGTCCGTGTAAAACACGTACCGCACACGGATGCTGTCCGTATGCCATCTGTGTGTCCCTATGGGAGGTGGAGCCGCATATTCATCACTGTAATGAGCAGCACTATGTGACCGCTCATACAGGACAAGCTGCGGCGCTGAGAGGACGCATCAAGGGAGCTGGGTGAGTATTTTATTTCCAGCGGGCGGGCGCACAGTATGTGGGAGGGGGTTGGTTACAGGGTACTTTATTTTAACCGGAAAAAATAAATAAAAAAACAATGATTTTTCATTCTTTCTCTCCAGCGAACGCTGCTGGAGAGAAGAAATGAATAGCGGCTTCAGCACCCAAAGCAGGGGACAGCGCTTACTGTAGCGCTGTCTCCTGCACGGTTCGTGTGGTACCCAGTTGGCACACAAGCGGCACACGGCTGCCGCACGTGTGCCACACTGATGTGCCACGTGAGCTCACGGACACACGGACACGGATAACTCCGGTACCGATTTTTCCAGTGCCGGAATTATCTGGACGTGTGAGACTGGCCTTAGTGAGATAGAAGTCATGGGACAAGCCAAGTTAGAACAGAAACCAATAGAAGCACTAAACTGTTCTTGAAAAGAAGTAAAATGATTCTGTTTTCATCAGTACTTCAGAGAAGATGCCGATCATCGCAACTGCTTATGAAATAACAGAAAGGTATATAGTGAATTCACTTAGCTTGACTACACAATTTTGGAAAAGTGCTTGAGAAATCATGGATGGAGATATAATGGTACTGCAAAAACACTTGGACAAGTTGAATCAAGGTATATCGTACAGAGAGAAATGATGCTCCGCAGATCTGTGAGATGGCACTGAAGACATGCACTTCCCCTGCAGAATCAGATCGTGTAGGACACTCCCATAGTTCCTGTTTTTGCTGCCCAGAAGGACCACGCCTCGCAGACTGTGGACAGTGGATTAGTGAGACCCCTAGTGGTCATGAATTTGCAACCAGTTCTTGGGTGGATGCAAAGAAAACAATTGTATAAAGTCATTTGAGCATTAGACCCTTTCCTATGACTTTAAGTAAATGTACAGTCACTTGGAATTAGATATATAGTAAATCAGTGGCTCCCACCCAATTTCTTTGGCCATGTGATGTAAATACACAGCATGTCTGAAACTATTTGCTAACAAGGCAGGGGGATAAGAATGTCAGATATTAACCCCTTCGCGACATCCGCCGTACTAGTACTGCGCTGCCGGCACTGCATTTGTGCCAGCCGCAGTACTAGTACGGCGGACCGATCACCGCGGTCTCATGCTGAGCGCCGCGGTGATCGGGTGCGGGTGTCAGCTGTATATGACAGCTGACACCCCGCAGCAATGCCCACGATCGGCGCTATCGCCGATCACGGGCATTTAACCCCTCTGATGCCGCTGTCAATAGTGACAGCGGCATAGAGGGGGATCGCGCAGGGACGGGGGCTCCCTGCGCTCTCCCACCGGAGCAACGCGATGAGATCGCGCTGCTCCGGTGACCTGGAAGGAGTCCCCGGATCCAAGATGGCTGCGGGACTCCTTCCGGGTCATTTACTGACCTGGCTTGCCGGCGCCTGCAAGAGCTGCTGAGAGCAGGCGCCGGCAAGCCTCTGCCCTTGTCTGTGAGATCGGTGATCTGACAGAGTGCTGTGCACACTGTCAGATCACCGATCTGTGATGTCCCCCCCTGGGGCAAAGTAAAAAAGTAAAAAAAAAAAAAAAGTCCACATGTGTAAAAAAGAAATTTAAAAAAAATTCCTAAATAAAGAAAAAAAAAAAAATATTCCCATAAATACATTTCTTTATCTAAATTAAAAAAAATCACACAATAAAAGTACACATATTTAGTATCGCCGCGTCCGTAACGACCCCACCTATAAAACTATATCACTAGTTAACCCCTTCAGTGAACACCGTAAAAAAAAAAAAAGGCAAAAAACGCTTTATTCTCATACCGCCAAACAAAAAGTGAAATAACACGCCATCAAAAAGACGGATATAAATAACCATGGTACCGCTGAAAACGTCATCTTGTCTTGCAAAAAAAAAGCTGCCATACAGCATCATCAGCAGAAAAATAAAAAAGTTATAGCTCTCAGAATAAAGCGATGCAAAAACAATTATTTTTTTTATATAAAATAGTTTTTATTGTGTAAAAGCGCCAAAACATAAAAAAATTACATAAATGAGGTATCGCTGTAATCGTACTGACATGAAGAATAAAGCTGCTTTATCAATTTTACCACACGTGGAATGGTATAAACGCCCCCCCTAAAAGAATTTCAGGAATTGCTGGTTTTTGTTCATTCCGCCTCCCAAAAATCGTAATTAAAAGCGATCAAAAAATGTCATGTGCCCGAAAATGGTACCAATAAAAACGTCAACTCGTCCCACAAAAAACAAGACCTCACATGACTCTGTGGACCAAAATATGGAAAAATTATAGCTCTCAAAATGTGGTGATGCAAAAATTATTTTTTGCAATAAAAAGCGTCTTTTAGTGTGTGATGGCTGCCAACCATAAAAATCCGCCAAAAAAACGCTATAAAAGTAAATCAAACCCCCCTTCATCACCCCCTTAGTTAGGGAAAAATAATAAAATTTTAAAAAATGTATGTATTTCCATTTTCCCATTAGGATTAGGGTTAGGGCTAGGGTTAGGGCTAGAGTTAGGGCCAGGGTTAGGGTTGGGGTTAGGGCTAGGGTTAGGGCTGGGGTTAAGGTCGGGGTTAGGGCTAGGGTTAGGGCTGTGGTTAGGGTTTCAGTTATGATTGGGGGTTTCCACTGTTTAGGCACATCAGGGGGCTTTCCATACGCGACATGGTGTCCGATCTCAATTCCAGCCAATTCTGCTTTGAAAAACTAAAACAGTGCTCCTTCCCTTCCGAGTTCTCCTGTGCGCCCAAACAGTGGTCCCCCCGAACATATGGGGTATCAACGTTCTCAGGACAAGTTGGACAACAACTTTTGTGGTCCAATTTCTCCTGATGCCCTTGGGAAAATAAAAACGTGAAAAATCATTTTCGTGAAAAAAAAAAATTTTTTTATTTTCACGGCTCTGCGTTATAAACTGTAGTGAAACACTTGTTGGTTCAAAGTTCTCACAAAACATCTAGATAAGTTCCTTGGGGGGTCTAGTTTCCAATATGGGGTCACTTGTGGGGGGTTTCTACTGTTTAGGTACATCAGGGACTCTGCAAATGCAACATGACGCCTGCAGACCAATCCATCTAAGTCTACATTTCAAACAGCGCTCCTTCCCTTTCGAGCTCTGCCGTGCGCCCAAACAGTGGTCCCTGTTGTGAATTCCGCTCTTGGGCTCCCTCCGGTGGTTATAAGTAGCATTTTTGTGAGTTCTGCTCTTGGGCTCCCTCCTGTGGTTTTGAGTGGTATGGCTGCTTCTTGGATTTAGCATCAGCAGCTGTTTTCACTGATCGTCTTTCTGGCTCTGCTATATTAGTCTGGCCTTTTCCCTAATTCAATGCCAGTTGTCAATTGTTGAGCTTGGAGTCATGGCTCTCTGAGGATTTCCCTGTCACTCTGACCATTTCAGCAAAGCTAAGTCCTTGCTTGTCTTTTTGCAGTTCACTTGTTGTGGACTTTGTTGTTTTGCACTTTCTATGTTTTGCTCATTTGTCCAGCTTATCAGTATGTATCTAGTCAGCTAAGCTGGAAGCTCTGGGCAGCAGAGTTTGCCCTCCACACCTTTAGTCAGGTGTGGAGATTTTTACATTTCTCTGCGGTGGACTTTTTCTAGTTTTTATTACTGACCGCACAGTGTTCTGTCCTGTACTAATTCTTTCTAGCTAGTAGTGGCCTCCTTTGCTAAATCTTGTTTCATACTACGTATGTCATTTCCTTCTCCTCTCACAGTCATTATTTGTGGGGGGCTGTCCTATCCTTTGGGGATTTTCTCTGAGGCAAGATAGCTTTCCTGCTTCTACCTTTAGGGGTAGCTAGTTCTCCGGCTGTGACGAGGTGTCCAGGGAGTGACAGGAACATCCCACGGCTACTGCTAGTGTCTGTGTTAAGATCAGGAACTGCGGTCGGTATAGTTACCACCTGCTCAGAGCTAGTCGCATGTCGCTCCTTAATCACCAGACCATAACAGGTCCCCCCCCATATATGGGGTATCAGCGTACTCAGCTCAAATTGGACAACAACTTTTGTGGTCCAATTTCTCCTGTTTCCCTTGGGAAAAAAAATGTGGGGGCTAAAATATCATTTTCGTGGAAAAAAAATATTTTTTATTTTCACGGCTCCGCGTTATAAACTGTAGTGAAACACTTGTTGGTTCAAAGTTCTCACAACACATCTAGATAAGTTCCTTGGGGGGTCTAGTTTCCAATATGAGGTCACTTGTGGGGGGGTTCTACTGTTTAGGTACATCAGGGACTCTGCAAATGCAACATGATGCCTGCAGACCAATCCATCTAAATCTGCATTTCAAACGGCGCTCCTTATCTTCCGAGCTCTGCCGTGCGCCCAAACAGTGGTTTCCCCCCATGTATGGGGTATCAGCGTACTCAGGACAAATTGCACAATAACTTTTGTGGTCCAATTTCTCCTGTTACCCTTGGGGAAAAAAAAATTGCGGGCTAAAACATCATTTTGTGGAAAGAAAAAATGATTTTTTAATTTTCACGGCGCTACATTCTAAACTTTAGTGAAACAATTGGGGGTTAAAAGTGCTCACCACACATCTAGATAAGATCCTTAGGGGGTCTTCTTTCCAAAATGGGGTCACTTGTGGGGGGTTTCTACTGTTTAGGCACGTCAGGGGCTCTCCAAACGCGACATGGGTTCCGATCTCAATTCCAGCCAATTTTGCATTGAAAAGTCAAATGGCGCTGCTTCCCTTCCGAGCTCTGCCATGTGCCCAAACATTGGTTTACCCCAACATGTGGGGTATCGGCGTACTCAGGACAAATTGTACAACGACTTTTGTGGTCCAATTTCTCCTGTTACCCTTGGTAAGATAAAACAAATTGGATCTGAAGTAAAAATTTTGTAAAAAAAAAGTTTAATGTTCAATTTTTTTTAAACATTCCAAAAATTCCTGTGAAGCACCTGAAGGGTTAATAAACTTTTTGAATGTGGTTTTGAGTGCCTTGAGGGGTGCAGTTTTTAGAATGGTGTCACTTTTTGGCATTTTCTGTCATATAGACCCCTCAAAGTCACTTCAAGTGTGAGGTGGTCCCTAAAAAAAATGGTTTTGCAAATTTTGTTGCAAAAATGAAAAATCGCTGGTCAACTTTTAACCCTTATAACTCCCTAACAAAAAAAAATTATGTTTCCAAAATTGTGCTGATGTAAAGCAGACATGTGGGAAATGTTGTTTATTAACTATATTATGTGATATATCTCTCTAATTTGAGGGCAGAAAAATGAAAAATTTGAAAATTGCTAAATTTTCATAATTTTCGACAAATTTCTGTTTTTTTCACAATTAAATGCAAGTCATATCGAAGAAGTTTTACCACTATCATAAAATACAATATGTCACGAGAAAACAATGTCAGAATCACCAGGATCCGTTGAAGCGTTTCAGAGTTATGACCTCATAAAGTGACAGTGGTCAGAATTGTAAAAATTGTCTCTGTCACTTAGGTGAAAACAGGCTTCGAGGTGAAGGGGTTAATTTAACCAAAATCAGGGAAAAAAAAAAAATATCAGACTTGATAAAGGCTCACTAGTGACACCTCTAGCACAACATTTTACCATTATGGTCGTCCCGAAACAGGAGGATATAAATTGGTAGTAAAATTCTGATGACAGATTACCTTTAAGAAAACACTTGTCGGTGTTTTGTTTTGGTTTGTTTTTTGGGGGGCGTGGGGTATGGTTGTGCACAAGAAGATCAAAAATGATAAAATTGCTAAAAAAAAGTAAATTCCGGCTGTGATTAAGTCAGCACAGCTGTATGTATGGGGCTACAGACAGGTCATGGTGCCCGAGCTCACCCGTCCTTTGCTGCAAGCATCAGTACTGGGCATGTTATGTCAGCATCAGACCCATACAATGAGGCAATGGAAGAAGGGGCCCTGGTTTGAGGGTTCATGTTTTCTTATATCTTATGTGGACTGCCGGGCTCAAGCGTCACTTACTAGGGATGGTGCAGGATGCACTATGGTAAGAAGACAGGCCGGCAGAGTGATGTGCAACATTCAGCTGGGAAACCTCAGATCCCAGCAATGATATGATGTGGATGTGACAGGTACCATCAAACTAAACATTATACAGCAAAAGTAAGTAGCCCCCTTTGCAGTGATGGAATTTCCTAATAGTAGTGGCCTCTTTCAGCAGGATAATGCCCGTACCACGCTGCAAAAACTTCATGTCACGTTGTGACGTCTTCAGTAAGGAAGGGGGGGCCTAAAACTGTCCCTGTAACTGGGACCCTAACTTTCCCTGTCCCGGAGGTACTCTTGAAGGTAGAAGTCTCCAACCTTACTATGCTCCTGTTAAACTCTGTTCTGTCTCCTCCTCCACTCTGGGACAGAAATGTAAGGTAAACAGGACACAAAGACCAAACAGGGATAACAGGCTAGGTTCAGATTGCGTTAGTGCAATCCGTTTAGCGCTAGCGGATTGCGCTAACGCAATGTCTTTTTCGGGGCCGCGTTTAGGGGTCGCGTTAACGTCCCCGCTCTCGCAGATCCCCGATCTGCGAGAGCGGGGAACGGACCTCTGGCGCGCCGCGAACGCTGCAAGCAGCGTCCGAGGCGCGCTACAAAAGACCGGCACATCGCTAGCGCGTGCCGAAAATGACACGCGCTAGCAATGCGCTTTAACATTGCCGGCAATGGGAGCGCTAACGGACGCGGTGCACGGCGTTAATTTCGCCGTGCAACGCTGTCCGTTAGCGCTCTCCCATTAACGCAATGGGAACCTAGCCTAAGCAACAGAAATACAAACACTCACCAAAAGTAAAGAGGCATATAGGAAAGAATAGGAATGTACCAACCAAATGGGAATAGGACAATGAGGAAAGCATACACCCAAAAACAGCATGCAACAATCTCCAGCAGCAACAACGATCTACAACTCAGCACAGAGTCTACAAGGAGCTAGGAAGGAAAGATTTCACTGGCAATGCAGAGAAGGTCTGGCCAGGTTTAACAGGGAGAGGCAATGACCAGATCAGAAGCAGCTGAAAATGGAGCTTGCAAGTTTCTGACCAACATAGAAAAAGTTGTTAACCTCTTCAGCACCAAATTAATTTAACATGGGACACAAATACACAGGCTAAATGGAAGATCTGCGATTCACAATACGTAGTGATCTTCTAACCCTAAATCTCCCAGGAGGACTTGACAGGTACATGACAAAAGTTCAAAGTGATGACTTGGGCTCCAAACTTCCCGGATGTCAATCAGATTGGGTGTTTGGGACGTGCAGGAAAAAACGAGTCTGATCCATGGAGCCCGAACCTCACAACTTTAAGGGTAGGGGTAGTTGACATCAGATTAGCCACCTGCTGGAACACGTGCCCCGATCTCCAGATGTGACGTCACCTGCTCCGCTTGCTTCTCAATTCGACAGTGAACGGAGCAGAACGAACCCAATCTGCTGATAATATCTTGGTGCCAGATGCCAGCCATGTTTTTCTTACGTTATACAGCTATGTTTATTGACCTTTCGCCAAAAATCATGTTGTGCAAGTACTGCTCCTTTGTAAGAGAACACACATATATGAATGAATAAAAAATATACTTTATTTACAGGGTGGCACAAAACATTTCACAGTTCACTAGCAAAAATCTTCTTCCGGAGGTAGTTAATCCACGTTTCCTTTGTTCCAAGGTCCATTGAATTCCATTCAAAACTAGGGATCTGTAATAGAGAACTAACATGTAACTGCGGGAAGTCATCTATAGAAATTGTCTCAGAGAAAATTATATATATATATATATAGTGCCTTGCTAAAGTATTCGGCCCCCTGGAACTTTTCAACCTTTTCCCACATATCATGCTTCAAACATGATTTGAAGCATATGTGGGAAAAGGTTGAAAAGGGGCCTGAATACTTTCGCAAGGCACTATATATATATATATATATATATATATATATATATATACAGTATAAAACACACAGACTGACATAGGAGAAGATACTATTATACAGACATGAGGAACCCATCATGATTAGTGTTGAGCATTCCGATACCGGGATTCCGATACTTGCCGCGTATCGGATACCGGAATCGGAAGTTCCAAGATTCAAAATGCAGAAATTCAGCCAATGAGAATGATTCCAAGTGTGGGCACATCCTGTTTAGCATGGAGGGCATGAAACTACTGGCAAGGCTGTGATTGGCTGCTGAAATGATGTCATGATGCAGTTTAAAAGTCGCTGGCGCCATTTTGCGATCACTCTGCTGTGAATTCAGTTAGTGACAGGACGCTGTTTGCTGACTGAGGGACAGTTTAGAGATAGCGATTTGCTTCTTTGTGCTTTCCAAAGGCTAATTTAGCAACCGCTGTGTTCACCTACTATTCACCTTGCTTTTGCCTTGTAGCGCTGTTTTCACAGCGATCTGCAAGGTCTGTGTGTGTGTGTGTGTGTGTGTGTGTGTGTGTGTGTGTGTGTGAGTGCAGCCCACTCTCTAGTCTGAGTGCAGCCACATAGGCCATCCATAGCTGGTTGTATTCAGTTCAGGGAGGGTGGTTCATTGCCTCATACTGTTCTTTTTTTTTTTTTTTTTTTTTCAAGTAGTGTAGTCTGCTGCTAATTTATTCAAAAAAATCCTATTAGTGTCTTTCCACCCGTCTCCAGCTAATTTGTGGAAAAACACTACATAGGATAAAGTAGAGGAGGGTTTTTGGGCCTTGCAGCGCCGTTTACGGCTGTCTGCACTGTCTCCGTGTGATTGCAGCTCGCCCTGTAGTCTGTGAGCAGCCATAGCCTGGTTGTCTCCAGCTCAGGGTTGTTCACTGCGTCATACCGCCAAATCAATTTTCATTTTGTTTTAAGTAGTGCAGGCTGCTGCACATTTTTTCAAAAAATTCCTTTTAGTGTCTTTCCACCCTTCTCCAGCTAATTTGTGGAAAAACACTACATAGGATAACGTAGAGGAGGGTTTTTGGGCCTTGCAGCGCCGTTTACGGCTGTCTGCACGGTCTCCGTGTGACTGCAGCTCGCCCTGTAGTCTGTGAGCAGCCATAGCCTGGTTGTCTCCAGCTCAGGGTTCTTCACTGCGTCATACCGCCAAATCAATTTTCATTTTGTTTTAAGTAGTGCAGGCTGCTGCACATTTTTTCCAAAAAATCCTATTAGTGTCTTTCCACCCGTCTCCAGCTAACTTGTGGAAAAACACTACATAGGATAACGTAGAGGAGGGTTTTTGGGCCTTGCAGCGCCGTTTACGTCTGTCTGCACGGTCTCCGTGTGACTGCAGCTCTATCTGTTGTCAGTTCAGCCCCCAAAAAAGAAATAAATAATAAAGTTCACCAAACACACCAGTTACACCACTTTACATTTGTGTAGGCCACATTAGCTCATATTAAAGTCTAGTCCACACTTTAGAAAATTAGTGTTTCTTATACCTGTTAGGAGGAGTTGCTCAGGAATAAGCACACAAATCCGTTAGTACTTTTCTGCTTATCTTTATCAGTCAACCAAGATGAAGAAGGCAGTGAGTAAGGCACGTGGGCGTGGGAGCCGGCGCGGAGCAGGGAGGGGACGTGGGGATTCTGTGCCTGCTGCGGGCACCGGTGACTCATCAGCACCCACCTTCACCAGGCAACAGTCATTCATGCGCAGCTTTGTGTCAGAGCGCCGTACACCGCTGCTGCGTGAAGAACAAATTGAAGCTGTTGTCGGATGGATGGCAGCTAATGCATCAACTTCCATTAGTGCCACATCCTCTCAGACAGAGAGCACTGGAGAGCAGCCATCTGTCTCTTCACCACCTGCCAAATTGCCCAGGCAGACAGAGAGCCCAGGACAGGAGCCGTCTCTACTTCTGTTCTCTGAATCTCTTGGCTTGGAAACAGGGGGCCAGCCAAGCAGCATTGGAGAAATGGAAGAAGAGGCAGGGTGCAGTGATGCCCAACAGCTTTTTCTGTCTTCCTCTGAAGAGGCGGGTGGGCCAGTGGCTCCGGTCACCACATCGCAGGCCGCATCAGCTGATGATGACACTCAGGTGCCACTTACTGGTGCGTGCTCTGCTGCTGAGACTACCCAGGAGGAGCAGTTGGGGGCAGAGGGTAGTGTAGATGATGAGGTCCTTGACCCATCTTGGCGTGAGGGACAGGAAGGTGGTGGGAGCAGCTCTGAGGAAGAGATTCCCCGTACGGCCCAAAGAGGGAGAGGGAGGGGGAAGACTGCGGATCCTGCAGCCTCCGCTTTGGCACCCGTTAGGAGCATGTCTCTTCCAAAAGCAAAAAAGGGCGCTCCCAAGACTTGCAGTGCCTGGTCCTTTTTTGACACAGTTGCAGATGACATTTGCTATGTCAGATGCAAGGTGTGTCATCAAAAAGTCAAAAGAGGTCGAAATGTCAGCAACCTCAATACCTCCAACATGTGGAAACATGTGCGCAACAGGCACCCGGCGGAGTTAGAAAAACACACTGAAGAGGTAGGCCAACCAACAGCGGCAGCTACCACCTCTTCAGCTCGTGTTGCCTCTTCCTCTAGCTCACACGCAGCTGGTTCGGCTTCCTCCCAGGATCGCCGTGGAAGAACCTCTGGCCCTGTTGTCCAGAGACCCGCTGTAATTCCACCCGCAGCACCACTTTCCCAGTCATCCACACACTCCCAGCCCAGTCTACAGCCATCGGTAGTACAGGCATGGGAGAAAAGGCGGCCTTTCTCGTCAAACCACCCACGAGCACAGGCTCTGACTGCAGGCATTGCCAAACTTCTGTCACTGGAAATGCTGTCATTCAGGCTGGTGGAGACTGACAGCTTCCGTGACTTGATGTCATTGGCAGTCCCACAGTACAATGTGCCCAGCCGCTTTTACTTCAGCAGGCAAGCCGTCCCTGCCCTGCACAAGCATGTGGAGGGACACATAAAACACGCGCTACTGAACGCCGTCAGTAGCAAGGTCCACCTCACCACCGATGCGTGGACCAGTCAACATGGACAGGGGCGATACCTTTCCCTCACTGCCCATTGGGTTAATGTCGTTGAGCCGGGTACAGACCGTGCGAGTGGCGCAGGACGTGTCCTGCCCACTCCAAGGATTGCAGGAATCCATTCTGTACGCATTGACTCCTCCTCTTACACCAGTTCCTCAGAATCATCGCTGCAGGAGCCGTCACAGTCCACCTCCACATGGACCCGTGATGAACGTGTACCTGTTACGACCGACATGAGCACAGCCGTGGCCAAACGTCAACAGGCCGTCTTGAAATTAATTTTTTTGGGGAATCGTAGCCACACAGCGCAGGAGCTCTGGAATGCCATCAAGCAGGAGAGCGATGTGTGGTTTGTGCCAGCGAATATCCAGCCAGGCATGGTAGTGTGTGATAATGGCCGAAATCTGGTGGCAGCTCTGGGCCTCGGCAACCTCACTCACATCCCATGTCTGGCACATGTGCTCAATTTGGTCGTGCAGAGCTTTTTGAGGGACTATCCGGATCTTGATGCACTGCTGCACAAGGTCCGCCTAGAGTGTGCTCACTTGCGGCGTTCCAGCACGGCAAAAGCGCGCATTGCGGCTCTGCAGCGCCGACACCGCCTGCCGGAACATCGCATCATATGTGACCTACCTACCAGGTGGAATTCCACGTTACATATGTTGGAGCGGTTGTGTGAGCAGCAGCAAGCTGTAATGGAGTACCAGCTGCTTCAGGCGCAAAGAAGTCGCAGTCAGCGCCGTACAGACTTCACAACCACAGAGTGGGCCACTATGAATGACGTCTGCCAGGTTTTGCGTCCCTTTGATTATTCCACGCGGATGGCGAGTGCAGATGATGCACTAGTCAGCATGACTGTCCCCCTTATCTGCCTGCTTGAAAAATCACTGCAAGCGCTAAGGGATGATGTTGTGGAAGAGGTGGAGGATGAGGATTCACCATTTCCATCATCTTCTGGACAGTCAGCGCCACGTGGTTCCTCACAAATGCGTAGGCAGGGGACAGTTTGTGAGGAGGATGAGGAGGAGTCAATGGAGGAGGAAGACATCCGTCCAGAGGAGGGAGTTACCGAATTATCCAGTACTCAGTGTGTACAGCGAGGGTGGGGTGATGACGAGCGGGCAGAGATCACGCCTCCAGCAGGGGACAGCGTTTCTTGGGCAGTTGGCAGTCTGCAGCACATGGTGGATTACATGCTGCAGTGCCTGAGAAACGACCGCCGCATCGCCCACATTCTCAACATGTCTGATTATTGGGTGTTCACCCTCCTCGATCCTCGCTACCGGGACAACGTAGAAAGCCTCATCACACCGTTGAACCGGGAGCGAAAAATGCGGGAGTACCAAGACACACTGGTCAATTCCATCATCTTCTCCATTCCAACTGAGAGAAGTGCTGCTAGTGCATTCCAAAGCAGCTCAGTGCGTCCAGGCAGTGGTGGAGGCTCTGCACAAAGAGGGAGCAGAAGCAGTGCCTCTGCCCAAGGCAAGACCAGTATGGCCCAACTGTGGCACAGTTTTCTGTGCCCGCCACAAAAGTCTACACCATCACAGACGGCTCCAGTCAGCAGGAGGCAACGGTTCCGTCAGATGGTGACAGACTACATGTCTTGCCCTCTTGCTGTACTCCCAGACGGCTCTTCCCCTTTCAAGTTTTGGGTCTCAAAGCTGGATACATGGCCAGAGCTAAGCCAGTATGCATTGGAGGTGCTGTCTTGCCCTGCGGCCAGTGTATTATCGGAACGTGTCTTTAGTGCTGCAGGTGGTGTACTAACTGACCGTCGCATGCGACTATCCTCCGATAACGTTGACCCGCTTACTTTCCTGAAAATGAACAAGGCCTGGATCTCGCAGGAATTTGCCACTCCTCCTCCTGATTAAATAATTAGGTCACTGTATACGTTATCCAGGTCTCCTGTTGTGTTCATCTTTCTACCACCTGAACTTAAATTCCTGGGCTCCAACACCGCCAGTTGAGGCTCAGAAGTGCCGTCTGCACAGTCAAAACATACGACCCAGTGTTATTGGGTTTCAGTAACGTCAGCTGATCCCCAGCTGTGTAGCCGGCAATGTGTCATGCGACCGCCACGCTGACACAACAACTGAAATGTAAGGGAATCTGTCCCCCCCCCCAAGGCGTTTGTTACTGAAAGAGCCACCTTGTGCAGCAGTAATGCTGCACAAGGAAAAAGGTAGCTATTTTGGTTTTGCTCCTTGCACACGCAAAACTTAACACTTATTAAATGTGTTCACTGATACCGTAAAACCGTCCCGGAGGTGGGACTTTCCTTCGTAATATGACGCAGCACAGCCGTCATTCCTACCCCCCCGGCGCCGCGCCCCGGCTCATCAGCGTTGTTTGATTCCGTCCCGGAGCCTGCGCTGTTATGTTATCCCGTGGCCAGGCACACTTAGCGCTGCCCGTCTTCTGGCATCATTTGGTGTCAGGCTGGCTGCGCCTGTGCGGCCGCGCTGGCCGAGAGCCCGCCTCGCAGTGTCTTCTGATTTAATCCCACTGGGGGCCTGGGATCCATGGACATGCGCAGTGCATATCTGAACCTCCACCTCTCACTCATCTCCCTATGGCTTCTTCAGACTGTTCGGTGTCAGCTGGTCCCTAATAGCATGCCACGGCCGTGACACCGCACAGTCTTAAGAAGCCGTAGGGAGGGGAGTGAGAGGCGAGGATATGCACTGCGCATGGCCATGGATCCCAGGCCCCCAGTGGGATTAAATCAGAAGACACTGCGAGGCGGGCTCTCAGCCAGCGCGGCCGCACAGGCGCAGGCAGCCTGACACCAAATGATGTCAGAAGATGGGCAGCGCTAAGTGTGCCTGGCCACGGGATAACATAACAGCGCAGGCTCCGGGACGGAATCAAACAACGCTGAGGAGCCGGGGCACGGCGCCGGGGGGTAGGAATGACGGCTGTGCTGCGTCATATTACGAAGGAAAGTCCCACCTCCGGGACGGTTTCACGGTTTCAGGGGACACATTTTATAAGTGTTTAGTTCTGTGTTTGCAAGGAGCATGATGAAAAGAGCCACCTTTTCCTTTTGCATCTTTTGTGCTGCACAAGCTGGCTCTTTCAGCTACAAACGCCTTGGGGGGGGGTTAAAGGTTCCCTTTCGACTTTCTCAGGCTTCGGCCTACATTGTGTTCCTCTGCTTTTCCACCTGCCCCTGGGCTCCAACACCGCCAGTTGCCGTCCAGAAGTGCTGTACGCACAGTCAACAGTCCATCCTCTGTTATTGGGGTTCAGTAACGTCAGCTGTTCCCCTGCTGTGTGTGTGGCAATCCCTCCTACCTCCTCCTACCTCCTCCTCCTCCACCTGTCCCTGGGCTCCAACACCGCCAGTTGCCGTCCAGAAGTGCTGTACGCACAGTCAACAGTCCCTCCTCTGTTATTGGGGTTCAGTAACGTCAGATGTTCCCCTGCTGTGTGTGTGGCAATCCCTCCTACCTCCTCCTACCTCCTCCTCCTCCACCTGTCCCTGGGCTCCAACACCGCCAGTTGCCGTCCAGAAGTGCTGTACGCACAGTCAACAGTCCCTCCTCTGTTATTGGGGTTCAGTAACGTCAGCTGTTCCCCTGCTGTGTGTGTGGCAATCCCTCCTACCTCCTCCTACCTCCTCCTCCTCCACCTGTCCCTGGGCTCCAACACCGCCAGTTGCCGTCCAGAAGTGCTGTACGCACAGTCAACAGTCCCTCCTCTGTTATTGGGGTTCAGTAACGTCAGCTGTTCCCCTGCTGTGTGTGTGGAAATCCCTCCTACCTCCTCCACCTCCTCCTCCTCCACCTGTCCCTGGGCTCCAACACCGCCAGTTGCCGTCCAGAAGTGCTGTACGCACAGTCAACAGTCCCTCCTCTGTTATTGGGGTTCAGTAACGTCAGCTGTTCCCCTGCTGTGTGTGTGGCAATCCCTCCTACCTCCTCCTACCTCCTCCTCCTCCACCTGTCCCTGGGCTCCAACACCGCCAGTTGCCGTCCAGAAGTGCTGTACGCACAGTCAACAGTCCCTCCTCTGTTATTGGGGTTCAGTAACGTCAGCTGTTCCCCTGCTGTGTGTGTGGCAATCCCTCCTACCTCCTCCTACCTCCTCCTCCTCCTGTCCCTGGGCTCCAACCCCGCCAGTTGCCGTCCAGAAGTGCTGTACGCACAGTCAACAGTCCCTCCTCTGTTATTGGGGTTCAGTAACGTCAGCTGTTCCCCTGCTGTGTGTGTGGCAATCCCTCCTACCTCCTCCTACCTCCTCCTCCTCCACCTGTCCCTGGGCTCCAACACCGCCAGTTGCCGTCCAGAAGTGCTGTACGCACAGTCAACAGTCCCTCCTCTGTTATTGGGGTTCAGTAACGTCAGCTGTTCCCCTGCTGTGTGTGTGGCAATCCCTCCTACCTCCTCCTACCTCCTCCTCCTCCTCCACCTGTCCCTGGGCTCCAACACCGCCAGTTGCCGTCCAGAAGTGCTGTACGCACAGTCAACAGTCCCTCCTCTGTTATTGGGGTTCAGTAACGTCAGCTGTTCCCCTGCTGTGTGTGTGGAAATCCCTCCTACCTCCTCCACCTCCTCCTCCTCCACCTGTCCCTGGGCTCCAACACCGCCAGTTGCCGTCCAGAAGTGCTGTACGCACAGTCAACAGTCCCTCCTCTGTTATTGGGGTTCAGTAACGTCAGCTGTTCCCCTGCTGTGTGTGTGGCAATCCCTCCTACCTCCTCCTACCTCCTCCTCCTCCACCTGTCCCTGGGCTCCAACACCGCCAGTTGCCGTCCAGAAGTGCTGTACGCACAGTCAACAGTCCCTCCTCTGTTATTGGGGTTCAGTAACGTCAGCTGTTCCCCTGCTGTGTGTGTGGCAATCCCTCCTACCTCCTCCTACCTCCTCCTCCTCCTGTCCCTGGGCTCCAACCCCGCCAGTTGCCGTCCAGAAGTGCTGTACGCACAGTCAACAGTCCCTCCTCTGTTATTGGGGTTCAGTAACGTCAGCTGTTCCCCTGCTGTGTGTGTGGCAATCCCTCCTACCTCCTCCTACCTCCTCCTCCTCCACCTGTCCCTGGGCTCCAACCCCGCCAGTTGCCGTCCAGAAGTGCTGTACGCACAGTCAACAGTCCCTCCTCTGTTATTGGGGTTCAGTAACGTCAGCTGTTCCCCTGCTGTGTGTGTGGCAATCCCTCCTACCTCCTCCTACCTCCTCCTCCTCCACCTGTCCCTGGGCTCCAACACCGCCAGTTGCCGTCCAGAAGTGCTGTACGCACAGTCAACAGTCCCTCCTCTGTTATTGGGGTTCAGTAACGTCAGCTGTTCCCCTGCTGTGTGTGTGGCAATCCCTCCTACCTCCTCCACCTCCTCCACCTGCCCCTGGGCTCCAACACCGCCAGTTGCTGTCCAGAAGTGCTGTACGCACAGTCAACAGTCCCTCCTCTGTTATTGGGGTTCAGTAACGTCAGCTGTTCCCCTGCTGTGTGTGTGGCAATCCCTCCTACCTCCTCCTACCTCCTCCTCCTCCACCTGTCCCTGGGCTCCAACACCGCCAGTTGCCGTCCAGAAGTGCTGTACGCACAGTCAACAGTCCCTCCTCTGTTATTGGGGTTCAGTAACGTCAGCTGTTCCCCTGCTGTGTGTGTGGCAATCCCTCCTACCTCCTCCTACCTCCTCCTCCTCCACCTGTCCCTGGGCTCCAACACCGCCAGTTGCCGTCCAGAAGTGCTGTACGCACAGTCAACAGTCCCTCCTCTGTTATTGGGGTTCAGTAACGTCAGCTGTTCCCCTGCTGTGTGTGTGGCAATCCCTCCTACCTCCTCCTACCTCCTCCTCCTCCACCTGCCCCTGGGCTCCAACACCGCCAGTTGCCGTCCAGAAGTGCTGTACGCACAGTCAACAGTCCCTCCTCTGTTATTGGGGTTCAGTAACGTCAGCTGTTCCCCTGCTGTGTGTGTGGCAATCCCTCCTACCTCCTCCTACCTCCTCCACCTGCCCCTGGGCTCCAACACCGCCAGTTGCCGTCCAGAAGTGCTGTACGCACAGTCAACAGTCCCTCCTCTGTTATTGGGGTTCAGTAACGTCAGCTGTTCCCCTGCTGTGTGTGTGGCAATCCCTCCTACCTCCTCCTACCTCCTCCTCCTTTACCTGCCCCTGGGCTCCAACACCGCCAGTTGCCGTCCAGAAGTGCTGTACGCACAGTCAACAGTCCCTCCTCTGTTATTGGGGTTCAGTAACGTCAGCTCTTCCCCTGCTGTGTGTGTGGCAATCCCTCCTACCTCCTCCACCTCCTCCTCTTCCACCTGCCCCTGGGCTCCAACACCGCCAGTTGCCGTCCAGAAGTGCTGTACGCACAGTCAACAGTCCATCCTCTGTTATTGGGGTTCAGTAACGTCAGCTGTTCCCCTGCTGTGTGTGTGGCAATCCCTCCTACCTCCTCCTACCTCCTCCTCCTCCACCTGTCCCTGGGCTCCAACACCGCCAGTTGCCGTCCAGAAGTGCTGTACGCACAGTCAACAGTCCCTCCTCTGTTATTGGGGTTCAATAACGTCAGCTGTTCCCCTGCTGTGTGTGTGGCAATCCCTCCTACCTCCTCCTACCTCCTCCTCCTCCACCTGTCCCTGGGCTCCAACACCGCCAGTTGCCGTCCAGAAGTGCTGTACGCACAGTCAACAGTCCCTCCTCTGTTATTGGGGTTCAGTAACGTCAGCTGTTCCCCTGCTGTGTGTGTGGCAATCCCTCCTACCTCCTCCTACCTCCTCCTCCTCCACCTGTCCCTGGGCTCCAACACCGCCAGTTGCCGTCCAGAAGTGCTGTACGCACAGAGCCAAACACCTCGCCAATGTGTTAGTGGGGTTCAGCACCGCCAGCTGTTCCCCTGCTGTGTATACGGCAACGTGTACTGCGACCGCCACGCAGGCACAACTAGTTAAATTTAAGGGAACCTGCCCCCCCCCCCAGGCGTTTGTTACTGAAGGAGCCACCTTGTGCAGCAGTAATGATGCAAAGGGAAAAAGTGCCTCTTTTCGTGGTGCTCCTTGCACATGCTGAACCTAACACTTATGAAATGTGTCCTCACACAGCGTTAAACCGTCCGGTAGGTGGAACTTTCCTTTGTCGTGTGACGCAGCACAGCCATCATTTTTACCCCCTTGGCGCCGTGCGCCGACTCCTCAGCGTTGTTTGAATCTGTCCCGGAGCCTGCGCTGTTAGGTTAGCCCTTGGCCATGCACACATGTTGCGCTGCCCGTCTTCTGACATCATTTGGTGTCAGGCTGGCTGCGCCTGTGCGGGTGCGCTGGCCGAGATCCCGCCTCGCAGTGTCGTCTAATGTAATCCCACCGCGGGCCTGTGATCCGTGCCCATGCGCAGTGCATATCCTCGCCTCTCACTCCCCTCCCTACGGCTTCTTCAGACTGTGCGATGTCAGCTGATCCCTAATAGCATGCCACGGCCGTGACACCGCACAGTCTGAAAAAGCCGTAGGGAGGGGAGTGAGAGGCGAGGATATGCACTGCGCATGGGCACGGATCACAGGCCCGCGGTGGGATTACATTAGACGACACTGCGAGGCGGGATCTCGGCCAGCGCACCCGCACAGGCGCAGCCAGCCTGACACCAAATGATGTCAGAAGACGGGCAGCGCAACATGTGTGCATGGCCAAGGGCTAACCTAACAGCGCAGGCTCCGGGACAGATTCAAACAACGCTGAGGAGGCGGCGCACGGCGCCAAGGGGGTAAAAATGATGGCTGTGCTGCGTCACACGACAAAGGAAAGTTCCACCTACCGGACGGTTTAACGCTGTGAGGGGACACATTTCATAACTGTTAGGTTCCGCATGTGCAAGGACCATAATTAAAAGAGCTAAGTTTACCTTTTCCAGCATTAGTGCTGTACACAATGGCTCTTTCAGCTACAAACGCCTGGGGGGGGGGGGTTAAAGGTTTCCTTTCAACTTGCTCGAGTGCAGGCTTCGGCCTACACTCTGCTCCCCCTGCTCCTCCTGCTGACCCTGGGCTCTAACACCGCCAGTTTTGGCCCAGATGTGCTAGCTGCACAGAGAAAAACACCAGCCAATGTGTCAGTGGGGTTCAGCACCGCCAGCTGTTCCCCTGCTGTGTAGCCGGCAACGTGTCCTGCGACCGCCACGCAGACACAAGAACTGAAATTGAAGGGAACCTGTCCCCCCTCCCCCAGGTGTTTCTATGTTTTACAGCTACCTTGAACAGCAGTAATGCTGCATGTGTTCAAGGTGGCTCAGAAACTTATTCTCCTTGCCCATGTTGAAGTGAACACGTCTAAAAATGAGTCCTCTGCGACCATTAAAACGTCCCTCAGGTGTGATTTTCCTTTGTATTGACACACGCAACAAGCTCCTTGGTAGCGCTGCCCGTCTTCTGGCATCATTGTTTGGCTGGCTGCGCCTCTGCGGCCGCCTTGCCCCACACAACGCCCCTCGGTGTCTTATTTATTTGTACTGCGAGGGTGTGATTGATGGGCATGAACGGTGCATTTCTTCGCCTGTCCCTCATCTCCTTCCGCCTTCTTCGGACTGTGCGTCTTCATGGCCGTGGCATGCGATAAGGGATCAGCTGACGCCGCATAGTCTGAAGCGGGTGTAAGAACCCAAGCGAGAGGCGAACATATGTACTGCGCCAGGCCATGAATCCCAGCCCTGCAGTGTTTTAACAATGTTAAGACACTGGGGGGCTGGGATTCATGGTCATCGCAAACCGCAACAGCCGACATAACATGATGTCAGAGGATGGTCAGCGCTAACAGCGGAAGGCCAAGGGATAACACAAAAGCGCAGACTCCTGTGCAACAAATAACGATGCTCAGGAGGCCGCGCAAAGCACCAAGGTGGCATTTTTGCCAGCTGTACTGCGTCTCTTTACGAAGAGAACTCACGCCTCCAACACAGTTTGACTGTATAAAGGGCTAAATGTTATACGTGTTTCATTCAGCGTGTGCAAGGAGCAAAATTAAAAGAGCAACCTTTGACTTGTGCAGCACTACTGCTGCATAAGCTGTGGCTCTTCTACTTTGTAACCCCTGAGGGGGGGTTAAAGGTTACCTTTGAAATTGGTTCAATTAGGCTTCGGCCTACACTCTGCTCCCCCTGCAGAGCCCGGGCTCCAACACCGCCAGTTGGGGCCCGGTACTGCTAGCTGCACAGAGAAAAACACCAGCCAATGTGTCAGTGGGGTTCAGCACCGCCAGCTGTTCCCCTGCTGTGCAGCCGGCAACGTGTCCTGCAACTGCCACGCAGGCACAACAGACCCAAAGCTGCCGCCAGTGCAGGCTTCGGCCTACACTCTGCTCCATCTCCTCCTCCTGCTGACCCCGGGCTCTAACACCGCCAGTTGGGGCTCGGTACTGCTAGCTGCACAGAGAAAAACACCAGCCAATGTGTCAGTGGGGTTCAGCACCGCCAGCTGTTCCCCTGCTGTGCAGCCGGCATCGTGTCCTGCAAAAGCCACGCAGACACCAGAACTGAAATTGAAGGGAACCTGTCCCCCCTCCCCCAGGCGTTTTTACGTTATCCAGCCACCTTGTACAGCGGTAATGCTGCATGTGTGCAAGGTGGCTCATAAACGTATTCTCCTCGCACATGTGGAACTGAAAACACGTCTGAAATGTGTCCTCTGTGTGACCATTTAACCGTCCCGGTGGTGTGACTTTCCTTTGTAATGACACGCTGCAACCCCCTTGGTAGCGCTGCCCATCTTCTGGCATCATTGTTTGGCTGGGTGCGCCTCTGCGGCCGCCCTGACCCACACAACGCCCCTCGGTGTCTTATTTATTGGGACTGCGAGGGTGTGATTGATGGGCATGATCGGTGCATCAGTTCGCCTGTCCCTCATCTCCTTCCGCCTTCTTCGGACTGTGCGGCTTCATGGCCGTGGCATGCGATAAGGGATCAGATGACGCCGCACAGTCTGAAGCGGGTGTAAGGACCCGAGTGTGAGAGGCGAACATATGTGCTGCGCCAGGCCCTGAATCCCAGCCCCGCAGTGTTTTAACAATGTTAAGACACTGCGGGGCTGGGATTCAGGGCCATCGCGAAACGCACCGGCCGACAGTAAATGATGTCAGAAGATGGGCAGCGCTAACAGCGCTAGGCCAGGGGATAACACGACAGCGCAGACTCCTGTACAGCAAATAACAACGCTCAGGAGGCTGCACCCAGCACCAAGGTGGGATTCTTGACATCTGTGCTGCGTCTCATTACAAAGGGAACTCGCGCCTCCAACACAGTTTGACTGTATAAAGGGCTAAATGTTATACGTGTTTCATTCAGCGTGTGCAAGGAGAAAAATTAAAAGAGCAACCTTTGACTTGTGCAGCACTACTGCTGCATAAGCTGTGGCTCTTCTACTTTGTAACACCTGAGGGGGGGTTAAAGGTTACCTTTGAAATTGGTTCAATTAGGCTTCGGCCTACACTCTGCTCCCCCTGCAGAGCCCGGGCTCCAACACCGCCAGTTGGGGCCCGGTACTGCTAGCTGCACAGAGAAAAACACCAGCCAATGTGTCAGTGGGGTTCAGCACCGCCAGCTGTTCCCCTGCTGTGCAGCCGGCAACGTGTCCTGCAACTGCCACGCAGGCACAACAGACCCAAAGCTGCCGCCAGTGCAGGCTTCGGCCTACACTCTGCTCCATCTCCTCCTCCTGCTGACCCCGGGCTCTAACACCGCCAGTTGGGGCCCGGTAATGCTAGCTGCACAGAGAAAAACACCAGCCAATGTGTCAGTGGGGTTCAGCACCGCCAGCTGTTCCCCTGCTGTGCAGCCGGCATCTTGTCCTGCAAAAGCCACGCAGACACTTGCTCTTGTACCTTCTGCTCACCATCCTGGTTCCAGTACCGTCAGCTGGTTCCGGGCAGAGCCTTTGGCTTAGGTGCCTCCCTCTGGGTATCCGAGTTCCACCAACGTCAGGTGGTCCTTGGTAGTGCTTTCAGGCACGGGTACCTCCTGCTTAGTAACCGGGTTCCAGTAACGTCAGCTGGTCCTCGGTAGTTCCATTGGCTCTTGGACCTTCGGGTAGCCATCCGAGTTCCAGTTCCATCAGCTGGTTCTCGGCATTTTCTCAGCCTTCTTGTACCTTCTGCTACATTTCCAAGTTCAAGAGACTAAACACGATGACCCGGAAGACCACCCCTAAGATGACGACGACACCAGAGACGACAACCACCGTGATGACGACGACCCTGGAGACGATGACCCTGAAGACCACCCCGATGACGACGACCCCGGAGACGACGACCCTGAAGACCACCCCGATGACGACGACCCCGGAGACGACGACCCTGGAGACGACGACGACGACCTGGAAGACCGACAAGCAGAAGAACAAGAGGCTGCAGAACAAAGAGCAGAAGAACATTAAGCATAACACTAAATATCAGAGCAAAAAATATTATCTAAATTATAAGCAGAAGAAGACTAAGCAGTGTATGGGGGTGAGTCCGTTCCTCCTCGTGGTGCCCCTGGATAAAGCCTGATGCTGCAGGCCAAACTGAACGCGGACAAATGTAACTGTTTTGTGACAGGCAGAACGGAAGGTGTAATCTTCAAACTTTTATAGATAACAACTACGGGAATGCCTGTCACAAATAAGAATATGATGAAGAAGTAGAATATGATGAAGACAATAGTAAAATAAAAAGAATATGAACAATGTAACCAAAAAAATAATAGGTAGAAGATGAAGAAGAAGATGAATAAGGTGAAGAAGTTGATGTCAAAGAAGCTGATGATGAGGATAATGAAGAAGAAAGCGTGGGAGAAGTAAAAAAGAAGGTGAAGGGCGTGGAAGTAGTGAAACATCAATATCTGACATAAAAAAAAAAAAAATTAACATAGTCAAATTCTTTCTAACGCCGAACGTCATAAAAAAAAAAAAAATCCTGCTATTCTATTACATTGGGCTAAACCTCTGTGCCTTTAATGTCTCCGCCACGTCCCCCAATACATCCTACATTATTCTTAGTTGTTTTCCTTCATGTAGAATGAACCTACAAGTTTATAAAGGGTTTATTTTAATTCCGATATTTTCGTCCCATTGACTTGCATTGGGATCGGGTATCGGTATCGGATTGGATCCGATATTTTGACGGTATCGGCCGATACTTTCCGATACCGATACTTTCCGATATCGGAAGGTATCGCTCAACACTAATCATGATATAATATCCTAAAACACAACTCGAATTGTAACCAACCTGAACTACATAGTACCCCAGGATCTCCAAATGTCTCTTCTTCATGGCATTTAAGCCTTTAATCTTGGAAGAGTTTCTGCAAAATGCCACTGGATTAAGAAAGTCAATGGCAACTCTATAAAGATGAAAGAAATAATATGTTAGAGTCCAACAAACAAAATCAAGAGGAATTGAATTCTACTCAAATTTTTCCAAAAAAACATCCATTTGCCCAAACCGCTATTTTTCTGAACCGGAAAAAGCCATTCATTTGTAAAAAAAAAAAAATTATACTGATTTTACTGCTCATCTCTCTAGCTCCTCTGTTCCTCAATGGAGAAACCGCCCTTTTCTCCTCCTCGATTAAGATAGGAGATGACAGTTGGTGCTTTTAAAATTCTATGGAGGGGGGGAGAGGAGCTAGCGGAACACAGACATTCTGCTATATCAGTCTCCATAGAACTTTGTGAGCACTAACTGTCATCTCCTATCTCAGTAACGGGAAAATCTGTATTCACGGAAAACAGATTTTACTTGGAAGTTGAGAATTTTGAGAATGAACGATCAGTTCAGGAGGAGAAAGAAGCAGATTTCTATGATCAGTCATATTACAAAGTTTCTTATTTGCATGTCTTCTATGGAGTTATGTAAGAAAACTTAAAATGAAGGCTATTTTTTAAGAGAATGAGGCTGCGTCGTGATCTAGCACCACATGTCTACACACAGAATCACCGACCTCTGGGCTCCTTGAGGTAGAGACTTGTTATCACACATCTGACTGTCCTGGCCCCACTGGACTTCGGCCACATTGGCGGACAGCTTGTTCTCCTCTATGTAGGCGATAGGCTTTTTATTTTTGCTCAGGATGCACTCGAAGTCTATAGAAAGCAAGCATCAAATGTTAGGAGAATCACAGTCCAACACCTTCCAAAAACCCTCCCTGGGTCCACTCAGCGAGCTCCTGGTGTGTGCAGTGCTCAGGTCACATCAACAGCCAATTAGTGTCATCAACTTGACCAGAGCCGCTGAGCTCACTTATGGTCAACATAATGGCAACAGCGGCAGAGGCTCAATGCTGGACCTGGGGAGGGTGAGCCAGGCACACTTTGTTTGTTTTTAAAACAAACTACAATCAATTGGACACTTGTTTTCAAAAGCCGGAAAAACACTTTAAGGGTATGTGCACACATCCGGAAAGTATGCAGAAATTTCCTGAGAAAATCCTGAGGTTTTCCGCAGGAATTCTGCACGCGTTTTTATCGCGGATTTTTCGCTTTTTTTCCGGAGGTTCCCAATGTAATAATATAGTGGGAAATCCGCTTAAAATCCGCAAAATTAATGAACATGCTGCGTATTTTTCCGCATGCGTTTTTCGCGGAAAAATACGCAACATGTGCACAAAAATTGTGGAAACCATTATAAATGATGGAATGCATATGTATGCGTTTTTTAAGCGTTTTGGTTGCGAAAAAACGTGCAAAAAATCTGCGAATAATCTGGAACGTGTGCACACAGCTTAAAAGGGTTTTTAAAAGTTATCCCCTTTCTATAAAACAGGAGGCAAGTTACTGATCTCTTGGGGGTGTCTGACCGCACTCAGCCATTTCAAGCAGTCTGGTAAAGAATAAAAGGAGTGGGCGACCCCTGCTCAATTACGATTCTGTGCAGAATATTGATTGACTGTATAGACTTTTGTTTTAAAAAATTTTTTATGGCAACAACCGTATGAAGAACTAAACAAATAAAGGAACTGCGGGCTTTTAGACAACGATCACCAGTGGGTCCTCCGCTAAGAAACGTGATATAATATGAAGTAGATGTGTGTGGAAGTCATCCTGTGATATCATATACTAAAATGCAACTCAAACTGTCCCCACCCTGAATTACATCCCCCCAGGATCTCCCATTGCCTCATATGTCAGTGTTTTGCTTGTGGCTGTGTTGCTTTTATTTGCACAAAAGTTATTAAACAGTCACAATATTTGATGAATTTTGACATATCTTTAAATTATAACATTTCTTTCCAGAGCAGAGCGGCGTTTGTGATTTCTTAGTGCAGCAAAATATATATTTTTTTACATTTCACAATCTTACCTACTGTGTAATAATATGGAGTAGTCACAAACATCTTGGCATAATTAACTCCCCCAAAGAGATCTCCGAGAAATAAGTGGATTTGATGGTATATGGATCTCTTACTGTTACCTTCTGAGCAAAAAAAGAAAACAAACAAAAAACAACTTTTTAATATTCTAAGGATTATTCCTTATTGCATATCCATAAATCGCACAATATACTTTTGCAGTGGAGAATATTAAAGGGATTGTTCACTTTCAGAAAAGTGGACCCCAAACACTCTAAAATAACAAACAGAGCAGGTACATGTCCTCCCCGGTTTCAGTGCCGGTTCCCTCTCGCTGCTCCGGTCTCAGTTTGGGCTGCAGAGATGACGTTATGTCCGACAGCCCAAATCACCGCTGTAGTCAATCACTAAGGCTGGTTTCACACTTGCGTTTTGATCTGCAGCGTTTTAAAAAAAAAACGTGTGTGGTGAAAAAACGCATGTAAATGCGGCAAAACACCACGTTTTTTAGACGCATGCGTTTTTGCATGCAGAAAAAAAAACGTGGTGTTTTGCGGCATTTACATGCGTTTTTTCCTGCGTTTGCGTTTTTTAAACGCAGGCTGAGAAGTGTGTGACAGCTGCCAATCATCAAAATCAACTAGAAAACCCACTAAAAACAGAAATAGCTAGGGTTAGGGTTAGGATCCCTAGTAACCCTAGGGATCCTAACCCTAACCCTAGGGATCCTAACCCTAAGGGTTAGGATCGTAATCCTAACCCTAAGGGTTAGGGTTAGGATCCCTAGGGTTAGGGTTAGGATCCCTAGGGTTAGGATCCCTAGGGTTACTAGGGATCCTAACCTAAGGGTTAGGATCCCTAGTAACCCTAGGGTTAGGGTTTTCTTGTTTTTTCTTGTGTTTAGGGTTTTCTTGTGTTTTTCTATAAAAACGCATGCGTTTTTAACGCAAGCAAACGCATGTGCTTAAAAACGCATGCGTAGACAGCAATGCATTTTTTTGCCGCGAATAAACGCATGCGTTTTTTGCGGGAAAAAAACGCAGCTAGAAATTACTGCAGGTTGCATTTCTGCAAATGAACGCACGCGTCAAAAAACGCATGCGTTGCCGAAAACGCGTCAAAACGCACGCTAAAAAACGCATGCATTTTTTTAATGTTAAGTACAGAAAAAAAAACGCATGCGTTTTTTAGCGCTAAAACGCTGCAGATCAAAACGCAAGTGTGAAACCAGCCTAAGCTCAACGAGGTAGGCGGCAGAGCCTCTGTGCTCAGTGATTGGCTGCAGTGGTGCTGAGCACTGTCAACGCAACATCACTGTTAAAACACTGAGACCAGAGCCTCAGCTGGGAGCCGGCACTGGAATTTGAGCGCTGATTTTTTTTTTTTTATCATGTGTCACTCATTTTTTTTTTTTTTTCTTAAGCCTACAAAAACAAACTAACAACTAAATGAATAAAACGAGCCCCGCACCTCTATGCTTCATCTGTCGACAGTATTCTTCATGAAACCATGGGACTTGGTATTCCGGGCACTCGAGACAAACCGCCCGATTTAATTGCATCAGGCGCATTCGTATCTTGGCACTTTTGTCAGGCAGAAAAGCTAAAAAATAATATATTTAGTGAAGAAAGAGAAAATCTACAACACACAGAAATCAAAAGCGTTCCCAACATGTGATACTGAGCCTGCGCCGTACATAGCGGGTGCCAGCGGCGTTACACAGCCAGCACCCGCCTGTAACACTATGACTGGCGCTAGCCTCGATTGCCCACTGTACCCCACCCCCCAAGAGACCATGGGGTGGCCATGGGTTATTAGTGCAGTGGGGGTCTATTAAAGGCTATCATTGTCATCAGATTAGTACTCCTGTAAAGTTTTAGGCATCATAGGAGACTGAGATTTTTACTTTGTACTACTATCCAGTTTTAAAATACAAAAAAATCCCAAAATAAAAATTACATTACATATATATATATATATATATATATATATATATATATATATATATATATATATATATATATATATATATATATATATATATATTTATTTTTATTTTTTTTCCTTACATATGTGAACCCTTCTATATAAAAGGTTTTAAGTACCCCAAAATGGTGACAATCTTGTTTGACCTCCCAGAACCATGTATGACCTTGTCAACTGATCGTGCATCTTTATTTCAATGGAGTAAAGGATCAGGTTGGTTGATATCAAAGATCCTCATTTCCCAAACATTTGATAAAAAAAAACAAGGCCTAATACATTGGTTCCAATAATGGAACAATGGGAAAAACAAAACAAAAAACTTCCAGATCTCAGAAAAAGTCACAAACTTAAAAATGTTCATGCACAAAAAGTTCTGATTTTCTTGTTGCCACTGAAATATAAAGAACCTAACCCCCACCATTGGTGAAAAAAAAGAAAAAGGAACTAAAACAAACAAGACAACTATAAACGTTCCGACTTGAAGAGTCACACTGCTGGGTTATTGTTTAAAAAAAACCAAACAACAACAATGGCAGAATTGCGTCTTTTTTTCACCATTTCACTGCTCTTGGAATTTTGTGTGTGCATTATACGGTTAACTGAATTCATTACAATTTGTCTTGTGCAAAAATAACAAATTAATATTGAAAATTGAAAGTAGAATGATAAAAAAAATAACAGAAAATAAATAATAATTAAAAACAAAACAAAAAAAATTGCCCAGTTGTGTAAGGGTTAAATAAAAGCTTTATTAAATTTTATAGGGTATTAGGCTTTTTGTGCCGGGTCTCGCACCAGGATGGGTAATGCAGGTAAAGCTGCAAAGAAATATTCGATTTATATTAGCCGACCCTGATGACAGATGTTGGGGAAATGAGGATGGGGCATATTTGCAAAGTGATCCCTTACCCCATTAAAATAAAGATGCACGCTCAGAAGACACGAGCATACATGGTGCTGGGAGATCAGAGAAGACAAAGCCTCTCATATGTACGGCCAGCCTAAGTCCTAGGGGCAACATGAGCAATATAGAACCTAAATGGATAAAGGTGGAGCATTCGCTCACATGACACTTACTGTCCAGTTCGGAATCCAGTTTAGTTAGGAAATGAATATTGAAAATGGCTTTAATCAGATCTTCTGGGAAATACTGTGCAACAGCAAGAGTGAAGCCCACCAGAACCAAGAGATGAGGAGGGAAGGAGTCTGGAAGGTAAAATAACACAACCACTATCTTATACATTTTTTTTTTTCATTCCTGATCTGATATTAGACGAAGCTGAAGTATTAAAGAGTTTTCATTTTTATTTCATAAATCAATAGCACTCATAAAAATAAGTCTTATCAGACAAATCGGCTTTTTTTTTCCTCTCCTCCTGGACTGATCTTTCACGCTCAGTTCATGAGTAAAATCTTCCATTACTGAGATAGGAGACAGCTGGTGCTCATAAAGTTCCATGGAGAAGTGTAACTGACGATTCAGAAGAACTTACAGCGGAAAGTCTGTGTCCGTCTCCACCTCCTCTCCATAGAATTTTATAAGCACCAACCTATCTCACAGTAATGGGAAAATCTGTCTATATAGAGAATGGAGATTGAAAGGAGGGGAAGTAGCACATTTCTCTCATAGAATATATTACAAAATCGCCAGTCACTCTTTAAGAATAAAGGTATGTTAGCAGGAGGAGGAATCAGCCCGACCCCTCTGGGCAAATTCCATTCATTTTTACGGATCTGTTCACATCTGCACCGGCGGCTCGGCTACTGGTTACGGAGTCTTTAATGGAAAAGATACTGCTGTCAGAAACCAATGGGAAATGACAGCCGCCGCTGGGATCAGATGACACAGAGGTGAACGGAGCCTTATGGAATGTGTCTGTTTCCTAGGGCTTAAAATGCGTAAATGCGGCGATGTCACTCAGCTACAATACCTTCATTTTCTTTGTGAAAAAGGAAGAAATAGATTAGAAAATGGTAGAATTCTTGCGCAGAACATGTTTTTTTTTTGTTTTTTTTTTTTAAGGGGAACCGGTGTAGAGCAATGACTGCTGTACGTGGCGGCCTGTATTCTGATGATAGGTTGGACAGCGGCAGGGAAAAGAAATAATCTGCAGCTCAGGATCATAATAAGGGATGATGTAGAAACTTTATTAACAATTATTTTAGACAAGGTCCCAATCCATAAAGATAAGGAAATTATAACATTAGGGCTACATTTTTTAGATGAAAACGGGACAATTCTTTTTTTTCTCTTTTCTTCACTTGCCCGTGTGACCACAGTCTATAATATGGGAAATTCATCACTGAAATTCTGATGTGATTATCTGCACAATAACCACAATGTACTAAAAATAATAAAAAAAAGTTGTGGGGTTTAGGTTTTCTAATCTGCAGCTTGTTAATGATAATGTGGATTTTTTTGCATATTTTCACTTTTTGCAACGCGGAGGCGGAAATCACAGGTAGAAAAATGTGTCTCTTTAATCTTCCAGGGCTGTGATTACTCCTGGGGTGAAGCGTGGCCAGATCTCCACTTATACTGAGAATACAATGAATACTTACTTAAATTAGCGAGAATATGCTGAATACACATTGTAAAGAATTCTTCTTCTCGCGGGGGATCGTAGCCCAGATTGACAAAGGCAAATAAAACTCTGTTCAAGTCTGTGGGATGGATCTTAAAAAAACAAAACAAAAATATAATACATTATTAATCTGACAAATAGTCTTTACTAACACAGTGTGTACATGACATAGTCCAGTAAATGAGAGGGATTTCTGCAATCACAGCATTGATGATCTTTCCTAAGGATACCCCATCAGTGCAAATCACAGCTCAGAGGAGCACTACACCCATCAATCTGCTACTGCTGGGTCATCAGTGATAGCTAATGATAAAGTGATCCCAGAAAAAAATGGTCTGTTTGCCATTAATGTGCTGGATCAGATTTTCATCCATTTCTAATCTGTAAGTCCGTTGTTTTTTTTTGCTTTTTCCTCCATTAAGGAGTTTCATTTTCTTGTATCTTTTTTGTTTTTTTCACGAACCAATAGACTTGCATCAGCGAATTTGATCCATGATTCAGATCAAAAGTGACCATATCTCAGTTTGGTTTTTTGCAGGCACTGCATGTAAACAGCCCCATAGACTATAATAGGTACATGATCTGTGAGAAACACTGAGAACATGTATGAAAAAAACCAGACGTCTGAGACCTAAGGGCGCAGTCAGACGACCATATAAATTGGACTGTGATTGGACCACAATGCAAAGACTGTCCAGCGGTTCTACCGACCTGAGCATGATGGCTGTACAGGAAAACATGAAGCGGTCACGCTCAGGTCGGGAGAGCCGCCGGCCAGTCTGTGAATTGTGGTCCGATCACAGTCCAATTTATTCGGTCATCTGACTGTGTCCTAAGAGTACAAGTATTGACTGGTAGAACAGCAACACCAAATCCTTAATTTAAAGGAATTGTCTCATCTATAGTGGCTAAAAGTGCTTGTAAAAACAATTTACTTCTTACTTTAAAATCCTCTCCGTTTGCAATAATGGAAGGAGTTTTAATTCTATAGTTTACTGCTCATTGTTTAGGTTACCAGCCACTCCTGCAGCTTGTCAGAAGTGTCCAGTTTCCCAGACAAGCAGCATGCACATCTGCCTCTGCAGGCCATCTGGACCTTAGGAGCGCACCACTGTCCCCTTACCCCATTGCAAGCGAAAAATCGGGAGGCAGGGGAGATGGGTGCTACCAAAGATACATGATGAGAGAATCCCTTTAAGGATTTCCTGGAGGAATAACAGAGGAACAACAATGAAAAGATGCCCCAGAATAATTATTACATGGGGGTACTATAGTGTAACACACAGGACTGGTGCTCTTTAAGCCGCCCCTAGACAGCTGTCAGGTGCACGCACTGAATAGACCTTTGGCCACCAGATGTTTAGTTTGGGCCAGTGACTGGCCTTCCAATCTGAACCCACGGGGCTTCTACCTTTGTGACATTCTCCATGGTGACTTCTGCGATCTTGTCCAGAACCGGAGGACACAGAGTATTACAGTAACTAATAACCAGCGCCAGAAACGGTGCGTTCCTCCAGGTGACCTGGTGCAGCAGGCGCTGGCAGGTGAGCAGGATGTCGTCTATCAGCATATTCTGCAGCCACTGCCCGTTCATCACGTACGTCAGCTCATTCAACAGATGATCAATGTCGTCCATATTCTTCACTCTCTCCAGTCCGTATCGGCTCACTTTATGGAGGAGTTTCTCATACATCCCGGATTTATTCTGCCTGGACAGCTGGGCGGGCTGTAACCACCGGATGACGCTGTTCGCGATGCTATTCAGGTCGCTGAGGTCACACTGGGGAATGACGTCGTCAATCTTTCTAAGGACGGCTTCATCCACTCTAGTAAGGGTCAGCAGCGACAGTGACCTGGTCATCATAACCACCATAGATGGGACATGAGACGTCTTCATAAAGCTACGGGAAGGGACATTTCAGGCATCAGAAAAAGTCACCTTCTCAGAATCAAATCAATTATAAATGTGACAAAGGGAACAAAAAGAAGCCAACAAAACCCTCAAAACACATTAATGCGGGCTTTATTTTTGTGGTTTCCCCAGGCAAAAGATAAAATAAGAGGTCCATAGAACAAAAATGTCACGTATTTATTAAAAACAAACAAAAAAAAAAACACTTTGTGATGAGTGTCACTCCAAAATTACTAGTTAAAATAGGCCTTATAAAATAGTCCTTATACAACCCATATGTTTGTAGTAATAAACTATTATTGTTGAGCATATTTATGTTAAAATCCGGGTGTCCGTTGTTGGCACGGCCAAGATATTTTTTTGCCTCCTGTGTTGATTGACAGCGCTCGCTTGGGGAAAGCACACAATGTAGCAGCAGGAGCCAGCGCACGCGCTCACAGATCTCTCTCCTCTCTGCTGCGGCCATGCGATTTTCCTCCCTCTTCTTTCTTTAACGCTTCTTGCTCGCCACACTTCTGCATCTTTCCGTGGAGCGAGCAGCCACAGCAGAGGAGAGAGGTCAGTGAGCGCGGTCGGTGAGCGCGCACAGGCCTCTGCAGTTACACTGTGCGCATGCACGCTGGAGGACTCCCCAATGTCACCTTGACCAGTAGCGGACATACCATTGGTGCAACCAGTGCAGCCGCACAGGGGCCCGAGAGGTCCAGGGGCCACTGCTTTCCCCAAACCAGGTGGCATTGTGCATTATAAGGAGCTCTCCAGCTGCAGATGGTCCATATATTGTTCTTGCACAGGGGCCTCTGCTGTCTGTGTCCGCTCCTGGCCCTCACGGTATACCAGTCATATGTTTGTATTCTTATTAGTGACCTTGTCTTACCCACATGGTAAACCCAGCGCCATTCTAATAGGGCCGTCCACATGTCCCTTTAACCCGATTACTCGCCACACATGCATGGAAATTGCACTTACGCAGTTAGACGTTTCTGTAGATCCGCAAACAGTTGATAGTTTTGGCAGGGCAGGCAAACCACGGCATCTGTGAGCTTACATAGATACAGGCGATGGTAATGATCCAGATTGTCCTGGATGGCGGAGCAGATCCTGAACAGAGAGAAAAACAAAAAGATCACACATCATCAAGCAACATAACGAGACTCCATCCACAGCCGTGCCACGTCCTCATCCAGAAGGGACGCTCCCACACAGTGTGCCGTGTGTGGCAGAACAAATTTCACCCGGACCACAAGCCCCACTGACGTACATATGGGTTTTTGTAACTTTGATGGCAAAAACGACACAACACACTGCGCCAGTGTCATCAATAAGTTAGGAAACGGCCGACAGAGTCTCTAATAAGTGGTGGACGCTCCTTGTTCCACTGTAAAGATGCTTCAAGAATGTGCACCATATAAAATGGTTCATAGGTTTGTAAAGGCCCCATATACCGTGAGGGTCGGCCAAGCGTTCATCTGGCCATCAGCTCGCTCTCACTCTATTCCCCCAATGGACATGAATGCTCAGTAGGGTGCTCATGCATTGAGGAGTGGAGAAATCCACCATCGGACTCATCGGTCTGTACATCAAAGGGATCAGGCAAAAAAAAAAATAAAACCTCTCAGTACTTATTTGCTAGGAGGAGAATACTAAGAGTCTGAAATAGCTGATTACAGGGAACAACAGCTTGCATCCATCTGAACAGTAAATGGAAATATGGCAGGATTCAGACATCCATATATTATGATCCAGGTATGGACCGAATTGGCCGAGGATCTCCTGGCCTCACACATGTATAGTTGGGTCAGCAGACCCTCGCCGGGGTGCAGCCCGTACCCGGACCGTGATAATATGGACAATATCAGATTGGACAGGAAGGATCCAGCTCCAAACCATTCACGGCTTAGAGAATCCACTTACTTCTGAATGAGGATTGGGTTCTTGCACTCGGCCTCCGCCATGGTCTCCAGCACGTACACCAGACTGATGTGATGGATCTTACCTGCCAGTATGACAAGGTCGTCTTCAAGCCTGGAGGGAACAAAGGAGCTCAAACCTTTACAAATCCAACATTTGGCAATTGTTTCCAGTACTGAATTCCTAGATTAGACTACAAAATAATCAGGAGCTTCCTCTAATTAGGGAATACGAGTTCTATTTGAGTATTATCATTGCATTATGGGATTTTTTCTGTTGGTTCAGGGCTGATACGTAGTATCCCTTTAAGGGGCCGATACATCACATCCCTTTAAGGGGCCCACTCACCTATTTCTTATCTCTTGAGAAGCCATCGGAAATAAGGCACAAAATATTTTTCCGAAATGATCCGCATTATTCCATAGGTTTGATATTTCGAGCAGAGACAATTTTGCCATCACCTGAAACTCGTACTGCTTGAAAGCCATTTGCCGGTAGAGGCCGCTGACGATGCACATGGTGTCCGTGCTCATTTTATTCTTGTCCCGCACAAAAATCTGATTGCATTTATCCAAGAGGGGCTGGTAGTCATACTTCATAAGGCACAGAAACTGGACGACCCGGCGCACGCTGTGCACATCTATGTAGTGCTTTAAATCACTTCCAGTAGTCTTAAGGTACCGTCACACTAAACGATATCGCTAGCGATCCGTGACGTTGCAGCGTCCTCGCTAGCGATATCGTTTAGTTTGACACGCAGCAGCGATCAGGATCCTGCTGTGATGTCGCTGGTCGCTGAATAAAGTCCAGAACTTTATTTGGTCATCCGATCGCCGTGTATCGTTGTGTTTGACACCAAAAGCAACGATACCCAGCGATGTTTTACACTGGTAACCAGGGTAAACATCGGGTTACCAAGCGCAGGGCCGCGCTTAGTAACCCGATGTTTACCCTGGTTACCCGGGGACCTCGGCATCGTTGGTCGCTGGAGAGCGGTCTGTGTGACAGCTCTCCAGCGATCAAACAGCGACGCTGCAGCGATCGGCATCGTTGTCGCTATCGCTGCAGCGTCGCTTAATGTGACGATACCTTTAGATACTGGTGACCGCTTACCTAATATTTTGTATGTTCTCCAGGCCCGTGTTCAGGGCATTGGCTACCTTTCCCATTAACGGACTGCTGCCCAGATCTAGTTTTTCCAAACAAACTGAGAATTTCGACAACGTCTCCGGTTCAAATCTGAAACAGGTAAAAACATACAATCAATCATATAAATACAAAATAACAAACAATGCGCCATACAGTTATATAGGATAAAATCCAAAAGATTTCTTTATAAAAAAGTTATTTATTGATCTAACTTTTTAGGTTTCGTTTTTCCAGTCCGCAGTTGCAAAAGTGCAGGACTCCACTGTCCTGGCTGTGCATCTTGTCTCATGTTTACGATGCTACAATGAAATGCTATGACGTGTATACTAGTGGGAGAAGAGGGATACAATGCGGAAAACCTTTGGGCAACACACAGCATGACGAACCTCAAGAGCCAAAGAGCTAATGCTGGGCAACTAAATGGCAAAATGGCTGCTGGGATTGGTAATCAAACATTCCACCAGCCTTACTTTTCCAGTCTTCTCCAGCCTTCCATTAGCAGCTGCTGCACCAAAGAGTCGTGCGCTTCCACATTAAACCTTGAAATACAGAATACAACAATGGTAAACGAGATGCAACATAAGGACCGAGCAATGGAGCAAGTGGCTCGTACCTTATAACGGCATACAGCGTATTCACCAGGGTGGTGTCGCTCATAAAGTCAATTTTATTTTCTGCCAGGATCCGAAGAGCAATAAATTCCGGGTGATTTCGGACGGTTTCATGATTTGCGTTTGCACTCGGCTTCCCCTTCTGAAGCTCCCATAATGTATTGATGGCGCAACCCACATGATGTACTGTAAGCTTAGACTTATGGATGCCAACGAGTTGAAAAATCTGGAATTGGTTTGTGCTAGTCATCAACTGATCCAGGAGCGGATCCGAACTGATACTACGCATCTGAAAGAAGCGCAGAGAAAGAGGCAAAGCCCTCCTCCAGCAGAACATGTCTGGACTGTACGAAAGGCTTAGGACCTTAGAGAAATAAAAATATTCTATGTCTTTTCTTCCAACATCTTCTTAGAAAGTGGATATTCCTCTCTCCGGAGAAGATCTTGTTACTTCAAGATATGATAAGACACTTTGATTAAAGCCATCTGTAAAGGAAGAGATAAAAAAGGAATAATAATAATAGTGGACCCACAACTTATATGTAAGGCTGTGTTCTTTCCACATACAGATTATACAATCAGCATTTTAACATACTTATTATATGGTATTGGTATACAGGGGGTGCAGAAGTCGGTGTACAGTTTAAATAATAGTTGAATGTTATCAATTGTGCATGATTTTCTTAAACAAACCTCATTTTTTATAACTTCCCAAATAAAAATCAAGTCAATCTGGGTAAGGTCTGGTGACCCTTCTGGCCATGCAACCGGCAGGACAGCATCTACCTATCCACATAGTATAAAAATAATAATATGAATAGACATTTATGCCAGCATATGCACCCCTGTATATTAGAATATGAAGCTTAAAGTTATTTGTCCAGAGCATTTTTTAGCATCTGGTGATAAAAACAAACCTATTGAGGCATAAGGACATCAAAGAAGATCGCACCCTACCCTCCCTTTGAATGATCGGGTGGAGAACGTGTCAGACCCATTTCATCCATGTAATTACATGGTGAGTTTAAAGGGTGATTTCTAGTTTAGTAAATCGTCCCCTCTTCTAAAGATAAGGGTTGACTTACTGGCTGCTGGAGTCCCAACTTCTCATACCCCAAAAAAATCTCCAAAAAAGAACACTGGAGCTTATAAACCAAGCTTAGCACTCAGCTATTTCCAGCAGTCCCATACACAATGAATGGTGCGGAGGTTGAGCATGTGCACCTACCGCTCATTTCGAGATTGGACTATGCCAAGCCTCGTTCCCTTTATCAAGAGCCCCATCCTCAGGATCGCCAGGGATCCTAGAACCCCAAAGACCAGCATGCTATGGGAAGGAATAATGCAATATCTTTGGAATGTTTAAAGCCTTAAACTTACACTTCTGCCCAGTAAGAAGGAGAGTGATCTTTAGTATCATAATCAGCCCGCCTTATACAGTGGTGGTATATAACTAGGATATGTCACCTATGCCGATTGCCTGGAGGTGAAGTCACTGGGACCCCTACAGAATGCTAGGAAAGCACTGAGCCATTTTATTTATAGTAATCCTTGCTGGCTTTCTTCGGGTTACCATTAAAAGAAACCTGTCGCTTGATTTATGCTGCCCAAACAATAGGCAGCATTAATCAGAGCCTGGCTGCCTGATTACAGCCAGTGATATTTTTTTCAGAGATAATATACTTTAAAGATCCGGCCGTGGACCATAGCAATAGAGAAACCAAGTCCAGAAAGTCCAAGTGCCACAGCAGGTGATTGACGGGTCCCACGACTGCGAATCACCTGATGCAGTGCTGCAAAATACCAAGAAGAGTCAGACTAGTCTCACATCCAACTATGGTCCTCAGCTGAAGACCATGGCTCGGTCTGCCTATGGTGAAAGACCTGAAGAGAGAAAATACAAGAGGTGCTCCCTGTGTAACACTGTGGGCAACAGGTCAGGGCTAGTGATGAGCGAATATACTCGTTACTCGAGATTTCCCGAGCATGCTCGGGGGTCCTCCGAGTATTTTTTAGTGCTCGGAGATTTAGTTTTCCTCACCTCAGCTGAATGATTTACATCTGTTAGCCAGCATAAGTACATGTGGGGGTTGCCTGGTTGCTAGGGAATCCCCACATGTAATCAAGCTGGTTAAGAGATGTAAATCATTCAGCTGCGGCACGAAAAACTAAATCTCCGAGCCCTAAAAAATACTCAGAGGACCCCTGAGCGTGCTCGAGAAATCTCGAGTAACCAGTATATTCGCTCATCACTAGTCAGGGCAAGTCAGAGGGTTGGTCGCTCATCTGAACAGATTGTGTGCGGCACAACTATGTAAAGAGTTAGATATTATCCAATATCCGCCGTATGCAGACCAAATGGAAAGAGGACACAACAAGGAAAGGAAAGATCAGTGAGGTGGATCCCGGAACAGAGGATAAATAAAAATGTTTGCGTAGAACCTACTCCTCCCTTAAGCATACCTGAGGATTAACCTTAGTAGCAGCAGCGCCCGGGATCCACTGCACTCCTCTCTACTTTAATGGTGAAAGATCTATAACATGAAACTGTCTTCCACAACCTCACCTTTGTATAGAGTTCGGCTGTTCTTCGCCCAGTATTAAGCCTCCTACACAGCTGTTTCTGTTTCAGTCAACGACTGTATTTTAACCTTCCTATGTAAATGATGATCATTCCCCCCCGTTTTGTATAATGGTTTATACACCCGGCTATAATCCTACATCATCCATGACTTTGTGCGAGTGTACACAGAAGAATACGTTCTTTGATGCGATTTCGAAGGATGCCGAATCCTGATTTGATTTCCTTCTTTTTCATTCTCTTTGCATTTTGTTCATTTATAATAATAAAGTATCAACACTTCTATTTATTAAAGCATTCTAACTTTGCAGTATTTCTTTCACACACGTCTAAAACTCTTAAAAATCACAACTAAATTCTCCCAGCGATTCCTACTGGCCACCGACCGCGAGCGGTCTGACGAATCAGCAAAAGGCAAAGCGTTGGAAATTTAGCTCGCGGCGCCTACGTCTAATAACGCCATTTTTGAAGTCCTTATGACATTTAATTGTATTGAATTGTTATTGTTACTAATTATTATTATTATTGTTATTAATTATTGTTACCACAGGTCCTGGACCCCGTCCTCCACCCGTTACCACAGGTCCTGGACCCCGTCCTCCACCTGTCACCAGGGCATATGCGCTTGTTACTGGCCATGATTTGTCACAGTCACCCCCAGAATCTGTGTCACACCCCACAGTCTGATGACCCTGCAAGTCACTCTCTGTCTGGGTGTCAGCTCCACGTGTTTTATCCAGCAGACCACTATCAGTCGTATTGTGGCACACTTCAGGTGACGTCAGGTCAGTTAGTTGGACAGTCGCACCTTTCCCTCTGGTCAGGCCTGCCTTCTCAACATTACTAACTGACATCCACATTATATCCACAAACACTTCAGCCTTTTCCCACAGTGCTACCAAATCTTGTCCTATTACCATAGGATACGGCAAGATCGGGTCTACAACCACCTCATGGTATGTGGAAACCTCCGCTGCGACAATGTAGATAGTGGCTACCTGGAGATATTCAGTGTCGCCAGGTGACACAGAATCTCCTGGACGGGTTCCCAGCACAGACGCTTCTCTCCCCGGGTCTATCAACCCTTGCACACACTTTCCATCCAGCCAAAAAGGACACAGTCGTGACACCTCACTGATTGCCGCCCCTTTTTTGGCTCTGCCCCCTTTCTGGGCAAGTGCTCCGCTTTTTGATACCACCCCGGTTCGAGATTCAGCCCCCCTTCGGGATTCCACCCCTTTTTGGGCCATTACCCCTATTCGGGTTACCGCCCCTTTTTGGGTCTCCGCCCCCTTTTGGGCAACCATCCCCGTTTGGGCCACCGCTCACTATTAGGGATACTCCCCTCCCTGGGATACACCCCGTGGACTCCCCCACGGCACTCAGGCCCCAGTTCACACAGTACACCCCAATGTCTCTGGGCTTGTACTGGCCTTTTAAGAGTCTGCACAAAAAGAAATTTTTTTTTTTTTTTTCTCTGTCACTTTCACCAGCTCCTGCTGGTACCGCCACAGCTCCCGCTGCAGTCACACACAACCGGCACCTCCAGGTGCTGCCAACCACAAGCCACTACAGCTCCGCCTGCTGTGGAACCTCTCGCTGCAACCACGGCTACTCTCCACACGGCTCTGCACGGCTCCACCGCTGCCGCTTGTCACCTTTGTGACCCCGCCGAGTCACAGCAGACGCTTGTCACTTTCGTAACCCCGCCGAGTTACCGCTAGATGCTTGTCACCTTCGTGGCTCTGCCACAGCAATTAACTCCACGTGTGCTAGCGGGATTGTTGCCAAAATTCTCCACCAATTGTAAGGTTTCTCTCACTGAGAGTGTTGGGGGACACTCACTTGGCCGCGATATTCAAGCACACGGGCACGGGTTTATAAAACAAAGCAGTCCATGCGGTTTATTAAGCCTCATAAACCGGGTTACGCACAGTTCATAACATGAAACACAACAGGCACCAACTGGTAATATTTACTTGCAGCTTCTAACACTTCAGTGTACGGCTTTGCCTCACGGACACTAACACGCTGGTCCTCCCTTAACCAGTTCCCAAGGGAGACCACATAGTTCATAGACTTCACAAGCACTACGGCCTGTACGATACCTGACGGGAGCTCCGGCTCCACCTGCTGACTCCTCGCCAGTCCACACCTCCGGGTAAGCTGCCTTACAGGGATCACCAACTTGCCTGGCCGGCACACACTAGTCAGTCCAGACCTCACCGAAGGACTCCAGCTTCCCCAGTTCCACTGTGCACGGCTCCGGGATCCGGTCCTCCTACTAGGACCTCCCACGCCAGCAGGTGCTTTCCAGGAAGCCTCCTCCCAGGCTTCCAACACAGGAACACACCGAGCCCTCAGGAACTCCCTCAGGGATTTTGCACTTGGACCCTTCAGGTCCAAACACTGGAACCACACAGGAACATGTGACCCACACTCTGGTCACGTTATGTACCTGTAACCACACCCACAGTAATGGATCACATGGACTGGTCACGTGATCCTGACATCACTGCAGGTCAATTCTCACGGCCTCAATACAACTCCGTGCAGATTCCGGGGAGACCATGCAGCGCCCCCTACCTGTTACAGGGGTTACTGCATCACATATATCACAGAGCTTACATACATAACTGGGAAAAAGACCTTGATACTGAATTTCAGGACTGGGAGGTAGATCAAATTTACAAAAATTCGCATGGCCCATCTAGTTGTATAAGAGTACAGGAAAATTCGTATAAAATAGTCACTAGATGGTACACTACCCCAACTCTATCTCATCTTTGGTATCCCAATTCTTCACCAACCTGTTGGAGATGTACTAAAGACGTTGGTACTTTTCTGCATATGTGGTGGTCTTGTGAAATACTACAAACTTTTTGGAAAGAAGTATTAAAATATATAACTAAAATATGCAAATTACTACATCCACCCTCCCTGACACTCATTTTTTTAAACTGGAAGGGGGACAACTCGAAATATAAAAATAAATCCCTGTTGGCTTTCCTTCTATCAGCAGCTAAGCTTCTTATCCCAGTCCACTGGTTGACTAAAAACTGCCCGAGCATTTCAGATTGGGTCAACAAAGTGGACCAGTTATACTATATAGAAGAAATTTCTGCTTTCACTTTTTTCTCACAAGAGAAATTCCACACAACATAGGTCCCCTGGAAATCTTTCAGATCTAGTGATGAGTATTTGGCTCTCATTAACAATTAGAAATCTCTTTAGAGGTTTGGATCTCTTCCTAATCCAGAAATGAACGTGTCGATGTCCCCCCTCTAAATCCCTTGCACCTATTTTACGATAAGCCGAACCCTCCCCTTCTAGTGAATCTATCACCTACCCCCTTTCTCCTCTTCTTTCTTTCTATTTACAGTATGTGTGTATTGGTTAAATGTCGCATTAATGTGGAGTTGTTTTTGGTTTCTGATCTAGCCTTCGGGAAGTCACAAGACTTCAAATCTGAACTTTCTTAATGATTGCATCTTACTGTAATCTTATGTTTATCCACATGTTTATCTACATGTTCATCAATAATGTTACATGTTATTATTGAACTAGCCTTCCCGAGATTGGGTTATATGTCATACTGATGTATCTCAAATCCACATGTTACCATTTACCTATCTGTTATTTGTGTAAAACTAATAAAAAGAAACTTAAAACAAACGAAGACTGACTTCCAAACTGTTTTGTTCACCGATGAGTGCCGCGCAACGCTCGATGGTCCAGATGGATGGAGTGGAGGATGGCTGGTTGATGGACACCCCATGAAAACACGGCTAAGGCGCCAACAAGGAGGTGGAGTAATGTTTTGTGCTGGAATCATGGGGAGAGAGATTGTCGGCCCCTTTATGATCCCTGAAGGGGTAAAGATGAACTCCATAATCTATGTGGAGTTTCTAAAACAACACTTCCTGCCATGGTTCAAGAGGAAGAACCGCAGCAAGATCATTTTCATGCATGATAATGCACCATCTCATGCTGCAAAAAACACATCTGCATCTCTGGCTGCTATGGGCATAAAAGAGGACAAACTTATGGTGTGGCCACCATCTTCCCCTGACCTCAACCCCATTGAGAACCTCTGGAGCATCATCAAAAGGAGTGTCTATGATGGCGGGAGGCAGTTCACATCTAAGCAACAGCTCTGGGAGGGTATTCTGTCCACATGCAAAACAAATGAAGCAGAAACCATCCAAAAACTGACAAATTCAATGGACGAGAGAGTTCAGAAGCTTTTTTCGAACAAGGGGTCCTATGTGCAAATGTATCATCACCTAGAATAAAGTTTTCACTTGAAAACTGTTTGATTTCATTTTGTAATAAGCTGATAATGCTTATAACTTCACAATTGACCTTTTTTTGTTCAAAATAAAAAAAAGAGGTTGAAAACTCTGCTGTGCATAATAATTTGGAACATGCATTTTGAGTGTTTATTTTTTTTAAAAAAGATACTGTTTTCATAGGCAGTTTTTTCCAAAACATTGCAATTATACTAGAATAGTAGATGACTGGAAAATAACAATGACTGCAATTCAGATAGGTAATTTAGAGAAAATATGAGGAAATATTATTTGCATAATAATTTGGAACACAGTGTATATATAGACTGTATATATGTTATAAGGAATATTTGAGGCCATGGAACCATTCTATGTCCATTTTGCAAGCCGTCGAGAAAATTTCGCCATACGGATGCCACACGGATGGCACACGGATAATTGTAGGAGAAAAAATTGCATCCTCGCATTGAATACGGATCACTGTTCAGGAAATTTTCTGCTTATCTCGGCCATCAAAAACGGACTGTATTTTTATATGTTGTGTGTGACTCCGGCCTAACTCCCAAACTGATTGCATTGTTTACTGACAAGGTATAAAACATTTTGAAAACACACCTAATACATTATTAACGACATTTTACCATGTTTATTTTCACACATGGAAATAAGTGATTTTTCCTTTTCGCTTCTGAACTATACAGAGTTCTGATATTTTATTTCAGATTATGTGCAGAACTTGAACTTGTTTCATTTGACTACTTGTGGTTCAAGGTAAGCTGATTCTGTGAATAATTAATGTCTTACTGGATGTAGTTGACAACATTCTGGCCATGAAGTACATTTTGATGATAGTTCTAGCAAGTTACTGGTGAAACTCTTCCAAGGTTCTGTTAACATACAAAAATAAGCGATTTACGTGAATAACTTCTGAACTACACATAGAGTTGATAATTTTTTTGGCAAATATTGTTCAGGACATTGAGCTGGTCATTTTGAGTACTAGTGGTCTAGAGTACCTGTTTTCAAATTGAACTTACGTATGATTGAGTGTGTTTGATTATGCGCGACATAAGCGATTTACGTGAATAACTTCTGAACTACACAGAGTTGATAATTTTTTTGGTAAATATTATTCAGGACATTGATATGTTCATTTTTAATACTAGTGGTCAAGGGTACCTGTTTTCAAATTGAATTTACGTACGATTGAG
The DNA here is from genome assembly GCF_051348905.1 of Ranitomeya variabilis. NCBI lineage: Eukaryota > Metazoa > Chordata > Amphibia > Anura > Dendrobatidae > Ranitomeya > Ranitomeya variabilis. Next base: position 186,915,034 of record NC_135238.1, on the reverse strand, counting down.
TGCGTTTGATTATGTGCGGCATAAGCGATTTACGTGAATAACCCAGGACCACAAGTAGTCAAAATAAACATCTCAAAGTCCTGATCAAAATTTTACCCAAACAATATCCACTCTATGTATAATTAACCATACATGAAAATCGAATAGCTAACTAATAACAAATAGCTAACTGCCATATATGAAAATCGAATAGCTAACTAATAACTAATAGCTAACTGCCATACATGAAAATCGAATAGCTAATAACTAATAGCTAACTGCAGACTAACTTGAGTCCGGTGAGTCCAGGCTGGAACTTCAGACTTAAATAAGTTGTCCACTACAATAATTTTTTTTTTTTCATAAATCTTGCAATTATGTGCTACTGAAAACATCCACTGTCTTTATTTTAGCAATATTACCTTTTATCATGCTGTAGCAGCACATCTTCAGTGCTGGATCTAGCTCTCATGGGGTTAATCGACAACTTCCTTTCTCCTGAGTTATTGTGCTCTAATACTACAAGTTCCATGATGCATTGCACTGCCACTAAGCAGGAACCTCCTCTAGCTTCAAAAAGATTTGTGATGTCATTTCTGTCCAACCTCCTCTTTTACATTTCTCCAACGCACACTCCATTACACACAGATGTCTCTCTCTAACATCATGTCATCCCTCTATCTGAAACTGAACCTGTCAAAAACTGAACTCCTCGTGTTCTCTCCCTCTACTAACCTACCTTTGCCTGACATTGCCATCTCCGTGTGCGGTTCCACCATTACTCCAAAGCAACATGCCCGCTGCCTTGGGGTCATCCTTGATTCCGAGCTTTCATTCATCCCCCACATCCGATCACTGGCTCGCTCTTCCTATCTGCATCTCAAAAACATTTCTAGAATTCGCCCTTTTTTTACTTTCGACTCTGCAAAAACTCTTACTGTCTCACTTATTCATTCTCGTCTGGACTATTGTAACTCTCTACTAATCGGCCTCCCTCTTACCAAACTCTCCCCGCTCCAATCTGTCCTGAATGCTGCTGCCAGGATCATATGCCTCACCAACCATTACACCGATGCCTCTACCTTGTGCCAGTCATTACACTGGCTACCCATCCACTCCAGAATCCAGTACAAAACTACTACCCTCATCCACAAAGCACTCCATGGCTCAGCACCACCCTACATCTCCTCTCTGGTCTCAGTCTACCACCCTACCCGTGCCCTCCGCTCCGCTAATGACCTCAGGTTAGCATCCTCAATAATCAGAACCTCCCATTCCCGTCTCCAAGACTTTACACATGCTGCGCCAATTCTTTGGAATGCACTACCCAGGTTAATACGATTAATCCCCAATCCCCACAGTTTTAAGCGTGCCCTAAAAACGCATTTGTTCAGACTGGCCTACCGCCTCAACGCATTAACCTAACTATCCCTGTGTGGCCTAAAAAAAATAAAAAAATAAATAAATAAATACAAATAAACATTATCAGGTTCCTCTCATCATGTTCTCATACACTTTATGCAGTTAATAGCCCTCTGTGTCTGTACTGCTACATACTTAGGCAGTTAACTGGTTCATGCAGCTTTACATGAACACCCGAGCCTTACACTATGGCTGGTCCGAACAACTAAAGCAATTGTTACCATCCACCTCTCGTGTCTCCCCTTTTCCTCATAGTTTGTAAGCTTGCGAGCAGGGCCCTCATTCCTCCTGGTATCTGTTTTGAACTGTGATTTCTGTTATGCTGTAATGTCTATTGTCTGTACAAGTCCCCTCTATAAGTTGTAAAGCGCTGCGGAATATGTTGGCGCTATATAAATAAAAATTATTATTATAGATAGATAGATAGATAGATAGATAGATAGATAGATACAGAGATATAGGATGGATAGATAGATACATACAGATATATCTATATATCTATGTCTATTTCCATAGATATGTCTATATCCATGTTTCTAAACCCCCTTCACCCCTGGAGCTTTTTTCGTTTATCTCTCCCTCTCTTTCCAGAGCCATAATGTTTCCATCAATATGGCCATGTGAGGGCTTATCTTTTGCGGGACAAGTTCTACTTTTGAACGACACCATTGGTTTTACCATGTCGTGTAACAGAAAATGTGAAAAAAAAGTCAAAGTGCGATGAAATTGCAAAAAAAGTGCAATCCCACACTTGTTTTTTGCTTGGCTTTTTTGCTAGGTTCACTAAATGCTAAGGCTGTGCACACGTTGCGGATTTGATTGCAGATCCGCAGGGTTTTTTGCTGCCCAGAGTTGCATCAAATCCGCAGTGTAGTGCTCAACCAATGTAAGTCTATGGGAGCAGCAGACTTGTTGTGCAAATGCTGCGGAAAAAGACACACCGAAACGCAGCTTTTTTTTTTCAGCAGCATATCACTTCTTTTTTTGCCAAACTGCAGCGTTTCTGTACCCATAGACTTTCATTGAGTCGGGCACATCTGCAGCAAAACCGCAGATGTAAAAAAGAGCTGCAGTTTAGATGCGGATGTGGGTCCGAGAAACGCTGCAGTTCGGGAGGAGGGAAGTGTGTGGGCGGTGATGGTGTGCGTGTATGTGTGTGCGGACGGGGTCTGCGGGACTGTTCGGGTGTGTGCGGGACTGTTCGGGTGTGTGCGGGGCTGTGCGGGGGGTCTTTTGGGGTGTGTGCAGGCATCATCTGATGGGACTACAAGTACGCAGCATCCAATTTGCAGCTAATTTGGATGTAATCTGGACAGTGGACACGCACCCTACACTATCCATACATCTATCAATAGATATATCTATCCAGATATATCTATAGATAGATATAGGAATAGATAGATGTATGCATCTATAGATCTATCTATATGTAGCTCTGTCTATCCATTTCATCTATCATCTATATGTCTATCTATCTGTGTGTAATTGAGTGTGGGTTGGACAAATGTAAAAGAGGAGGTTGGACAATAATGACATCACAAATCTTTTTTTTGTTCAATAATACATCTTTATTTAGCTTTCAAAAATGCATACAAAAACGCACAAAAAACACGCAAAAACCGCACCAAAAAAAATTAAAAAATGCATCAAAAGCGCGAAAAAACTCCACAAAAAACTGCATCAAAACTGCAGCAAAAACTGCATCAAAACCGCACCAACAACAGCATCAAAACTGCACCAAAAACTGTATCAAAACCCCACCAACAACAGCATCAAAACCGCACCAAAAACTGCATCAAAACCGCATCAAAACCGCACCAAAAACTGCATCAAAACCGCACCAAAAACGGCATCATAAGGGTATGTGCACACGCTGCGGATTTTGCTGCGGAACCGCAGCGTTTCCGCAGCTGCGGGTCCGCAGCGGTTTCCCATGAGTTTACAGTACAATATAAACCTATGGGAAATGAATTCCGCAGTGTACATGCTGCGGAAAAAACGAGCGGAAACGCATCGGTTTATATTCCGCAGCATGTCATTTCTTTGTGCGGATTGCGCTGCGGGTTTAAACCTGCTCCAATAGAAAACTGCAGGTGTAAATCCGCAGCGGAAACCGCTATAGAAACCGCGATAAATCCGCAGTAATAACCACAGCGGTTTTGCACTGCGGATTTATCAAATCCGCTGCAGAAAATTCTGCAGCGGAATCCGCAGCGTGGGCACATGGCCTAAATGCACAAAAAACTGCTTCAAAACCGCACCAAAAACTGCATCAAAACCACACCAAATACTGCATCAAAACCGCACCAAATACTGCATCAAAAGTTCGCCAAAAACTGCATAAAAAAGCATCAAAAACCTGAATCAAAACCACGCAAAAAAGCACCAAATACTGCAGCAAAAACTGAATCAAAACCGCGCAAAAACCGCACCAAAAACTGCATCAAAACTGCTCCAAATATTGCATCAAAAATGCATCAAACCCTCACCAAGAACTGTATCAAAAACTGCAGCAAAACGGCACCAAAAACAGCATCAAAACCGCACCAACAACTGTTGTGAATTTGCTTTTTGCTCCCTCTAGTGGTTACTAGTTTTTTGACTCTGGTTTTTCTGTCATTCCTTTTATCCGCACCTGGGTCGTTAGTTAGGGGTGTTGCTATATAAGCTCCCTGGACCTTCAGTTCAATGCCTGGCAACGTAGTTATCAGAGCTAGTCTGCTGTGCTCTTGTCTACTGATCCTGGTTCCAGTTATATCAGCTAAGTCTGCCTTTTGCTTTTTGCTATTTGTTTTGGTTTTGTATTTTTTGTCCAGCTTGTTCCATATCTATATCCTGACCTTTGCTGAAAGCTCTAGGGGGCTGGTGTTCTCCCCCCGGACCGTTAGACGGTTCGGGGGTTCTTGAATTTCCAGTGTGGATTTTGATAGGGTTTTTGTTGACCATATAAGTTACCTTTCTTTATTCTGCTATCAGTAAGCGGGCCTCTCTGTGCTAAACCTGATTCATTTCTGTGTTTGTCATTTCCTCTTACCTCACCGTCATTATTTGTGGGGGGCTTCTATCCAGCTTTGGGGTCCCCTTCTCTGGAGGCAAGAAAGGTCTTTGTTTTCCTCTACTAGGGGTAGCTAGATTCTCCGGCTGGCGCGTGTCATCTAGAATCAACGTAGGAATGATCCCCGGCTACTTCTAGTGTTGGCGTTAGGAGTAGATATATGGTCAACCCAGTTTCCACTGCCCTATGAGCTGGATTTTTGTACTCTGCAGACTTCCACGTTCCTCTGAGACCCTCGCCATTGGGGTCATAACAGTTTGCCAGGCCAGTATTAAATGTTTAATGCATTGCAGAAGAGGGATTATAAGAAAGAAGATTCTGAGTTTTTTTTTTTCTCTTCTTCCCCTTTACCTCAGAGTGGCTATGCTTGCTGCAGACATGAATGTCCAGACCTTGATTACAAGTGTGGACCAGCTGGCTACTCGTGTGCAGGGCATACAAGACTATGTTATCAGAAATCCTAGGTCAGAACCTAAAATACCGATTCCTGAACTGTTTTCCGGAGACAGGTTTAAGTTTAGGAATTTCGTGAATAATTGTAAATTGTTTTTGTCCCTGAGACCCTGTTCATCTGGAGATTCTGCTCAGCAAGTAAAAATTGTTATTTTGTTCTTACGGGGCGACCCTCAGGATTGGGCTTTTTCGCTGGCGCCAGGAGATCCGGCATTGGCTGATCTTGATGCGTTTTTTCTGGCGCTCGGTTTACTTTATGAGGAACCCAATCTTGAGATTCAGGCAGAAAAGGCCTTGCTGGCTATGTCTCAGGGGCAGGACGAGGCTGAAGTGTATTGCCAAAAATTTCGGAAATGGTCCGTGCTGACACATTGGAACGAGTGTGCACTGGCCGCTAATTTTAGAAATGGCCTTTCTGAAGCCATTAAGAATGTTATGGTGGGTTTTCCCATTCCCACAGGTCTGAATGATACTATGGCACTGGCTATTCAAATTGACCGGCGGTTGCGGGAGCGCAAAACCGCAAATTCCCTCATGGTGTTGTCTGAACAGACACCTAATTCGGTGCAATGTGATAGAAAAACCGCAAATTCCCTCATGGTGTTGTCTGAACAGACACCTGATTTAATGCAATGTGATAGAATCCTGACTAGAAATGAGCGGAAAATTCATAGACGCCGGAATGGCTTGTGCTACTACTGTGGTGATTCTACACATGTTATCTCAGCATGCTCTAAACGTATAGCTAAGGTTGTTAGTCCTGTCACCGTTGGTAATTTGCAACCTAAATTTATTCTGTCTGTAACTTTGATTTGCTCACTGTCATCTTATCCTGTCATGGCGTTTGTAGATTCAGGTGCTGCCCTGAGTCTCATGGATCTCTCATTTGCTAAGCGCTGTGGTTTTACTCTTGAACCATTAGAAAATCCTATTCCTCTTAGGGGTATTGATGCTACGCCATTGGCAGCAAATAAACCGCAGTATTGGACACAGGTTACCATGTGCATGACTCCTGAACACCGCGAGGTGATACGTTTCCTGGTTTTACATAAAATGCATGATTTGGTTGTTTTAGGGCTGCCATGGTTACAGACCCATAATCCAGTCCTGGACTGGAAGGCTATGTCAGTCTCAAGTTGGGGCTGTCGTGGTATTCATGGGGATTCCCTGCCTGTGTCTATTGCTTCTTCTACGCCTTCGGAAGTTCCGGAGTATTTGTCTGATTATCAGGATGTCTTCAGTGAGTCTGAGTCCAGTGCACTGCCTCCTCATAGGGACTGTGACTGTGCTATAGATTTGATCCCAGGCAGTAAATTTCCTAAGGGAAGACTGTTTAATCTGTCGGTACCTGAACATACCGCTATGCGTTCATATATCAAGGAGTCTCTGGAGAAAGGACATATTCGTCCGTCTTCTTCCCCTCTTGGTGCGGGATTCTTTTTTGTGGCAAAAAAGGACGGATCTTTGAGACCTTGTATTGATTATCGGCTTTTAAATAAGATCACTGTCAAATTTCAGTATCCTTTACCGCTGTTGTCTGACTTGTTTGCCCGGATTAAGGGTGCCAAGTGGTTCACCAAGATAGACCTTCGTGGTGCGTACAACCTTGTGCGCATTAAGCAAGGTGATGAATGGAAAACCGCATTCAATACGCCCGAAGGTCATTTTGAGTACTTGGTGATGCCTTTTGGGCTCTCCAATGCACCTTCAGTTTTTCAGTCCTTTATGCATGACATTTTCCGGAAGTATCTGGATAAATTTTTGATTGTTTATCTGGATGATATTTTGGTTTTTTCTGATAATTGGGATTCGCATGTGGAGCAGGTCAGGTTGGTCTTTAAAATTTTGCGTGAAAATTCTTTGTTTGTCAAGGGCTCAAAGTGTCTCTTTGGTGTACAGAAGGTTCCCTTTTTGGGGTTCATTTTTTCCCCTTCTGCTGTGGAGATGGACCCAGTCAAGGTCCGAGCTATTCTTGATTGGACTCAGCCCTCGTCAGTTAAGAGTCTTCAGAAGTTCTTGGGCTTCGCTAACTTCTACCGTCGTTTTATTGCTAATTTTTCTAGCATTGTGAAACCTTTGACGGATATGACCAAGAAGGGCTCCGATGTAGCTAACTGGGCTCCTGCTGCCGTGGAGGCTTTCCAGGAGTTGAAACGCCGGTTTACTTCGGCGCCTGTTTTGTGCCAGCCTGACGTCTCACTTCCCTTTCAGGTTGAGGTGGATGCTTCGGAGATTGGGGCAGGGGCCGTTTTGTCGCAGAGAGGCCCTGGTTGCTCTGTTATGAAACCTTGTGCCTTTTTCTCTAGGAAGTTTTCGCCTGCCGAGCGAAATTATGATGTGGGCAATCGGGAGTTGTTGGCCATGAAATGGGCATTTGAGGAGTGGCGTCATTGGCTCGAGGGTGCTAAGCATCGTGTGGTGGTCTTGACTGATCACAAAAATCTGATGTATCTCGAGTCTGCTAAACGCCTTAATCCGAGACAGGCCCGCTGGTCATTGTTTTTCTCCCGCTTTGATTTTGTTGTCTCGTATTTACCAGGTTCAAAGAATGTGAAGGCCGATGCTCTTTCTAGGAGCTTTGTGCCTGATGCTCCTGGAGTCGCTGATCCTGTTGGTATTCTTAAAGATGGAGTTATCTTGTCAGCTATTTCTCCGGATCTGCGACGTGTGTTGCAGAGATTTCAGGCTGATAGGCCTGAGTCTTGTCCACCTGACAGACTGTTTGTCCCGGATAAGTGGACCAGCAAAGTCATTTCCGAGGTTCATTCCTCGGTGTTGGCAGGTCACCCGGAAATTTTTGGCACCAGAGATCTGGTGGCCAGGTCCTTTTGGTGGCCTTCCTTGTCAAGGGATGTGCGGTCATTTGTGCAGTCCTGTGGGACTTGTGCTCGAGCTAAGCCTTGCTGTTCTCGTGCCAGCGGTTTGCTCTTGCCCTTGCCTGTCCCGAAGAGACCTTGGACACATATCTCCATGGATTTCATTTCTGATCTTCCGCTATCTCAGGGCATGTCCGTTATCTGGGTGATATGTGATCGCTTCTCCAAGATGGTCCATTTGGTTCCTTTGCCTAAGCTGCCTTCCTCTTCCGATCTGGTTCCTGTGTTTTTCCAGAACGTGGTTCGTTTGCACGGCATCCCTGAGAATATTGTGTCAGACAGAGGATCCCAGTTCGTTTCCAGGTTCTGGCGATCCTTTTGTAGTAGGATGGGCATTGATTTGTCGTTTTCGTCTGCTTTCCATCCTCAGACTAATGGACAGACGGAGCGAACCAATCAGACTTTGGAGGCTTATTTGAGGTGTTTTGTCTCTGCTGATCAGGACGATTGGGTGACATTCTTGCCGTTGGCTGAGTTTGCCCTTAATAATCGGGCTAGTTCCGCCACCTTGGTTTCGCCTTTTTTCTGCAACTCTGGTTTCCATCCTCGCTTTTCTTCGGGTCATGTGGAGCCTTCTGACTGTCCTGGGGTGGATTCTGTGGTGGATAGGTTGCAGCAGATCTGGAATCATGTGGTGGACAACTTGAAGTTGTCACAGGAGAAGGCTCAGCGCTTTGCCAACCGCCGCCGCGGTGTGGGTCCCCGACTACGCGTTGGGGATTTGGTATGGCTTTCTTCCCGCTTTGTTCCTATGAAGGTCTCCTCTCCCAAATTTAAACCTCGTTTTATTGGGCCTTACATGATATTGGAAATCCTTAATCCTGTATCTTTTCGTCTGGATCTTCCTGTGTCGTTTGCTATTCACAATGTATTTCATAGGTCCTTGTTGCGGCGGTACATTGTGCCTGTAGTTCCTTCTGCTGAGCCTCCTGCTCCGGTGTTGGTTGAGGGCGAGTTGGAGTACGTGGTGGAGAAGATCTTGGATTCTCGCCTCTCCAGGCGGAGGCTTCAGTACCTGGTCAAGTGGAAGGGCTATGGTCAGGAGGATAATTCCTGGGTGGTCGCCTCTGATGTTCATGCGGCCGATTTAGTTCGTGCCTTTCATGCCGCTCATCCTGATCGCCCTGGTGGTCGTGGTGAGGGTTCGGTGACCCCTCACTAAGGGGGGGGTACTGTTGTGAATTTGCTTTTTGCTCCCTCTAGTGGTTACTAGTTTTTTGACTCTGGTTTTTCTGTCATTCCTTTTATCCGCACCTGGGTCGTTAGTTAGGGGTGTTGCTATATAAGCTCCCTGGACCTTCAGTTCAATGCCTGGCAACGTAGTTATCAGAGCTAGTCTGCTGTGCTCTTGTCTACTGATCCTGGTTCCAGTTATATCAGCTAAGTCTGCCTTTTGCTTTTTGCTATTTGTTTTGGTTTTGTATTTTTTGTCCAGCTTGTTCCATATCTATATCCTGACCTTTGCTGAAAGCTCTAGGGGGCTGGTGTTCTCCCCCCGGACCGTTAGACGGTTCGGGGGTTCTTGAATTTCCAGTGTGGATTTTGATAGGGTTTTTGTTGACCATATAAGTTACCTTTCTTTATTCTGCTATCAGTAAGCGGGCCTCTCTGTGCTAAACCTGATTCATTTCTGTGTTTGTCATTTCCTCTTACCTCACCGTCATTATTTGTGGGGGGCTTCTATCCAGCTTTGGGGTCCCCTTCTCTGGAGGCAAGAAAGGTCTTTGTTTTCCTCTACTAGGGGTAGCTAGATTCTCCGGCTGGCGCGTGTCATCTAGAATCAACGTAGGAATGATCCCCGGCTACTTCTAGTGTTGGCGTTAGGAGTAGATATATGGTCAACCCAGTTTCCACTGCCCTATGAGCTGGATTTTTGTACTCTGCAGACTTCCACGTTCCTCTGAGACCCTCGCCATTGGGGTCATAACAAACAACAGCATCAAAACCGCACCAAATACTGCATCATAACTGCACCAAAAACTGCATCAAAACAGCACCAAATACTGCATCAAAACCACACCAAATACTGCATCAAAACTGCACCAAAAACTGAATCAAAACCGCACCAAAAACAGCATCAAAACCGCACCAAAAACTGCATCAAAACCGCACCAAAAACTGCATCATAACCGCACCAAAAACTGCATCAAAACTGAATCAAAAACTGCATCAAAACTTCACCAAAAACTGCATAAAAAAGCATCAAAAACCTGAATCAAAACCACGCAAAAAACCGCACCAAATACTGCAGCAAAAACTGAATCAAAACCACGCAAAAACCGCACCAAGAACTGCATCAAAACCACACAAAAAACCCGCATGAAAACCACGCAAAAAATATGAAAAAAACGTGAAAAAAATGCATAAAAAACGCAGCTGCGTTTTCAGAAAGGAGATGCAGATTTTGTGCAGAAAATTCTGCACCCAAATCTGCAACGTGTGCACACAGCATAAAATTGACCTGCCATTATGATTTTCCAGGTCATTACGAGTTCATAGACACCAAACACGTGTAGATTATTTTTTATCTAAGTGGTAAAAAAAAATTCAAAACTTTGCTAAAAAGAAATAAAATAATTGCGCCGTTTTCCGATACCCGTAGCGTCTATATTTTCTGAGATATTGGGTCGGGTGAGGGCTAATTTTTTGCTCGCTGAGCTGACGTTTTTAATGATACCACTTTTGTGCAGATACGTTCTTTTGATTGCCCATTATTGCATTTTGATGCAATGTCGCAGCGACCAAAAAAACATAATTTTTTTTGTTGTAATGAAAACAACTGACATGTTGCTCACCGCCGAAGCCCACCTCAAAGCGTGGGGATAATGCCAGCTGATGTACTATTCCGTCAGCTGGCAGAAAGGGGTTAATGAACAATATGTTTCAGTTAAAAAAAAACGAAGAAAAAAAAATATGGCGTGGGCTCCCGCGAAATTTTCTGCGCCAGAGGGGGAAAGCCGACAGCCGAGGGCCAATATTTGTAGCCTGCTATGAATATCAGCCCGCAGCTGTCTGCGTAGCCTTTACTGGCTATTAAAATAGGGGGACCCCCCAAAAAAATGACGTGGGGTCCCCCTATATTTCATAGCCAGAAAGGCTACGCAGACAGCTGCGGGCTGATATTCATAGCCTAGAGAGGGGCCATGGATATTGGCCCTCCCCCCAGCTACAAATACCAGTCCGCAGCCGCCCCAGAAATGGCGCATCTGTAAGATGCGCCAATTCCGGCACTTAGCCCCTATCTTCCCACTCCGGTGTAGCGGTGGGATATGGGGTAATAAGGGGTTAATGTCACCTTGCTATTGTAAGGTGACATTAAGCCGGGTTAATAACGGAGAGGCGTCAATAAGACGCCTATCTGTTATTAATCCAATAGTATTAAAGGATTAATAAAACACACACACATTAGGAAAAAAGTATTTTAACCCCTTCACCCCCAGAGCTTTTTCCGTTTTTTCGTTTTTGTTTTTCGCTCCCCTAATTCCCAGAACCATAACTTTTTTATTTTTCAGTCAATATGGCCATATGAGGGCTTATTTTTTGCGGGACGAGATGTACTTTTGAACGATACCATTGGTTTTACCATGCCATGTAACAGAAAATGGGAAAAAAATTCCAAGTGTGATGAAATTGCAAAAAAAAAGTGCAATCTCAGACTTGTTTTTCGTTTGGCTTTTTTGCTAGGTTCACTAAATGCTAAAACTAACCTGCCATTATGATTCTCCAGGTCATTACGAGTTCATAGACACCTAACATGTCTAGTTTATGTTTTATCTAAGTGGTGGATAAAAATTCCAAAGTTTGCAAAAAAAAAAAAAAAGTGTGCGATTTTCCGATACCCGTAGCGTCTCCAATTTTCGTGATCTGGGGTCAGGTGAGCGCTTCTTTTTTGCATGCCAAGCTGTCATTTTTAATGATACCATTTTGGTGTAGATACGTTCTTTGATCGCCCGTTATTGCACTTTAATGCAATGTCGCGGCGACCAAAAAACCGTAATTTTGGCGTTTTGATTTTTTTTCTCGCTACGCCATTTAGTGGTCAGGTTAATCCTTTGTTTTTATTGATAGATCGGGCGATTCTGAACGCGGTGATACCAAATATGTGTAGGTTTGATTTTTTTTTAATTGTTTTATTTTGATTGGGGTGAAAGGGGGGTGATTTAAACTTTTATATATTTTTTATATTTTTAAACACTTTTTTATTTTTATTTTGGCATGCTTCAATAGCCTCCATAGGAGGCTAAAAGCATGCACTACACGATCGGCTCTGCTACATAGAGGTGAAGTACAGATCACCTCTATGTAGTAGAAATGGTGGTGTACTTTGAGCGCCGACCACAGGGTGGCGCTCAAAGCAATCGGCCATCAACAACCATAGAGGTCTCAAGGAGACCTCTGGTTGTTATGGCAATGCACCGCTGACCCTTGATCATGTGACGGGGGTCAGCGGTGTGAGCACTTCCGGCCGTGCAGCCGGGAGCGCTAGTTAAATGCCGCTGTCAGCGCTTGACGGCGGCATTTAACTAGTTAATGGGGGCGGGCGGATCGCGATTCCGCTCGCGCTCATTGTGCACACATGTCAGCTGTACAAAACAGCTGACATATTGCGGCTTTAAGGTGGGCTCACCGCCGGAGCCCACCTTAAAGCAGGGGATCTGCCAGCTAACGTACTATTCCGTCAGCTGGCAGAAAGGGGTTAATATTCTTCATTTAAGCATACTTACCATACTTCGGCGCCTGCAAAAAATGTAAAATAATAAACCGTATACTACCTGTCCACCGTAGTCCAATTAATAACGAGTGTCCCATGACGATCTCCCCTATAGAACAGTGACATCGGGTGATGTCACTGCTCTATAGGACCCTATGTGACACACTGACAGGAGACAATGGCTCCTGCAGTGCATCACTGAGAGGTTACTATAGTTCACTGGTCTCACTTTATGGCAAAAAGCTGCGTGGGAACTTTCTCACACAGCAATGCCAAAAGTGAGACTAGGGACTATTTTCTCACAGGGGCGTAGGAATACATTGTGGGGAAAACATTGTGGAAGGATACCTTCCATCATTGTACTCCTGGAGCCCCTGGAGAGCGGTCGCATCAGCTGATGCTCCTGCTCTCCACGGAAGATCGGCGAGGGACACTCGTTTTAATTGGATTTCTGCGGATCAGGGAGTATAGTGTTTGTTTATTATTTTAATATTTTTTACAGGTAACACTGGCTTCGAGGAACAAAGTGACAAGTGATAGTGAGTATGTACTCTATGTTTTATGTACTGTACGTCTGTATGTATGTTGTATGTATGTACTGTATGTATGTACTGTATGTGGCATGTTGCATGTCGTATGTTGCATGTCGTCGCATGTTGCATGTTTCATGTCACATGTTGCATGTCGTCACATGTTGCATGTTCTCGCATGTTGCATGTTGTCGCATGGTGCATGTCGCATATCACATGTCTCATGTTGCATGTTGTCGCATGTCACATGTTGTCACATGTCGCATACCCTCGCATGTTGTATGTCGCATTTCGTCGCATGTCACATGTTGCATGTTGTTGCATGCCGTCGCATGTTGCATGTTGTCGCATGTTGCATGTCGTCGCATGTCACATGTTGCATGTCATTGCATGTCGTCGTATGTTGTCGAATGTTGCATGTCGCCGCATGTCACATGTCGCATGTCGTCGCATGTCGTCGCATGTTGCATGTCGTCGAATGCTGCATGTCGTCGAATGCTGCATGTCGTCGCATGTTGCATGTCACATGTTGTCATATGTCGCATGCTGCCACATGTTGCATTTCGCATGTCATCTCATGTCACATGTCGCATGTTGTCACATGTTGCATGTTGACGCATGTCACATGTCGTTGCATGTCACATGCCGTCACATGTTGTTGCATGTTGCATGTGGCATGTTGCATGTCGTCGCATGTTGCATGTAACATTTTGCATGTCATATGTCGCATTCCCTCTCATGTCGCCACATGTTGCATGTCACATGGTGTATGTTGTATGTCTGTATGTACTGTGTCTGCATGTTGTATGTACTGTATGTCTGTATGTATGTACGTGTGTGTGTGTGTGTGTGTGTTGGTTTTTTTTACATTCAACACATTAGCTGGATGATGGGACTACTACTGTCCCATCATTGGCTAATGTGTCACTCACTGTCACTGTAGCAGGCATCGTCCGATAGGACTTGTAGTCCCATCGGACGACGCCTGCACACAGAGACACACACAGCAATGACGCCTGCAGCAGACCCCAGCACGGCCAGCGGACCCACCGCACCGCCCGGCGTAGCCCCACAGCACATCCCGGCGCCGACACATGCCGGCGCAGGCACCGGCAGATGCCGGCACCACGGCACATCTCGGCGCCGACACATCCCGGCGCAGGCACCGGCACATGCCGGCACCACAGCACATCCAAGCATCACGGCACATCCAAGCATCACGGCACATCCCGACGCGGCACAATGGCAAATCCAGGCACAGCACCACGGCACATCCCGCAGACTCCTCTGCGCCCACCCATCCCAGAACACAGCGTTCACATCCCTACCTACTACCTAGCCCTCTGCTGGATGTCCTCATATGAACTCGAGCGTGGGAACTTTTCACAGGCTCCAGTTCATGAGGACATCCAGCAGGGGGCGCATCACCGCAACTCAAGGTAACTACAGGTCACCCTGCTTTCCATTCATTCCCCTGGTTTTTACAGGCAGGTGCGGCTGCATTAACAGGCTTCTGCTTGTAAAATTAGTTAACCCTTTCAGATGGATTTGCAACGTGGGACAGAACGACAGAAGGTATGGAATATTGTTGTTTGTTTTTTTTTTACTTTGTTTCAGGTGACAAGGGTCTTCAGGTGGATTAAGAGTCTAATAAAATATTACAACAACATCTGTCTTTATTTCATTAAAATACTTTGTAATAATGTGTGTTTTCTTAACCATTTCATACTATTGGATTAATAATGGATAGGTGTCATAATTGACGCCTCTCCGTTATTAATCTGGCTTAATGTCACCTTACAATAGCAAGGTGACATTAACCCTTCATTACCCCATATCCCACCGCTACACGGGAGTGGGAAGAGAGTGGCCAAGTGCCAGAATAGGCGCATCTTCCAGATGTGCCTTTTCTGGGGTGGCTGGGGGCAGATGTTTTTAGCCAGGGGGGGGGGCCAATAACCTTGGACCCTCTCCAGGCTATTAATATCTGCCCTCAGTCACTGGCTTTACCACTCTGGTGGAGAAAATTGTGCGGGAGCCCACGCCAATTTTTTCCGTGATTTAACCCTTTAATTTAATAGCTAGAGGGCCCAAATTTTGCACATACACACTACTAACATTATTAGTGTGGAATATGCAAAAAAAAAAGGGATATGAGATGGTTTACTGTATGTAAACCATGTCTCATTTCCTGTCGGGTTTGGGAAGGAGATAGCAAAAGCCGGCAATTGAATTGCCGGCTTTTCTCTATAACACCGCTGCGTATTTCTTGCAAGTCACACTGCTGGTTCGTGAGTAATCCATATTTTTCTCGCCCCCATAGACTTTCATTGGCGATTTTTTTGCGCAATACGGTGACAAACGCAGCATGCTGCGATTTTCTACGGCCGTATAATACAGATCCGTAAAATACGGCTGATAGGAGCTGGGCCATAGAGAATCATTGGGCCGTGTGTAATGCGTATTTTACGGACGTATTTTCTTGCGCTCATACGTCCGTAAAACTCGCTAGTGTGACGCCGGCCTAACTGTCCTAAAACCTCTGCCAAACCCGTCACATTTTTGCCCTATGTAATACATTTGTGGTCTTCCCTAGAAATATTAGACACTTTCCCATTCATCTATAAATTAGCTTAATAAACTTGGAACTAAATTAATTAATACAATTGATAATTATCAACGGCTCATTCACACGTTATATTTTCTTATACTAGTGATGATGATATTTTTATTTCTATAGCGCCAACATTTTCTGACCACTTTACAATTAAGCAGGGACATGAACAGACAATAAATATATCACAAAGTGACACAGATCAGCAGGTACAGGAGGAGTGAGGGTCCTGCTCGCAAGCTACAATCTATAAGGAAATAGGGTGGGATGTGCTATCCGTGCTTTTCACAGATAACACTTGTGCCTAAAATAGTGAATGGGGCAGTTCACATGTCCGGGATTGTTTGTAGTCCATACAAAATCATGGAGATATGTTCCATACTGATCCAAACGTCAGAACAAAATTGTCAATGCAAGTCTATGGGTCTGTGTAAAAATCGAACAGAACTGTCATCTTAGTGATGTCCGAGTCCGATCTAAACGTCAGATCAAAATACACATATAGCTCAGCCGTGAGACCACCATCGATCCTGGTCAAGTATCCAACATCTTTGGCTGTGAGGCTATGTGCACACGTCAGGATTTCTTGCAGAAATTTCCTGACCAAAACCGGACATTTTCTGCAAGAAATCCTGTGCGTTTTTTCATGTTTTTCTCGCATTTTTTGTGTGGATTTTTTTGCAGATTTTTCCGGGGGTTCCAAATGCAATAATATGGTGGGAAATCCGCAAAAAATCAGCAAAATTAATGAACATGCTGCGTTTTTTACCGCGATGCATTTTTTTCGCGGGAAAAAAAAGTGACATATGCACAAAAATTGCGGAATGCATTCTAAATGATGGGATGCATATGTATGCGTTTTTATAGCGAACAAACGCAAAAAATCCGGAAAGTGTGTACATACCCTGAAACAACCCCATATGATCAGGTTTCCTCTACCAAAACTTGACAGTTCCTTCAATGATTGCAGCCATTGGCCCCGTTTTCCCTTGTTTCTTCCAGACCCATTTGCACCCATCAGAGACTAGTCTGTTGCCTTTCATCTCATCGCTCCAAATCACCCATCTTCAATCTTATACTGTCCATTTGTCATACGTTTTTGCAAACTCAAGCCAACGCTTCTCATCACAATAGTGAAGTTGAAGTCTCTCACCTTCTTTGCAGCTTCCAGACTTGTGTAACGTCTGCAGGACAATTGATTGATTTTTGTATGGTTATCCTGAGGAAGGAGTCGGTGGAATCTGAAACGCATCAACAATAAACAATACATTTGTGTATAAGACAGCCAAGATGATTGTCTATAAAATGATGGGAGTCTCACGTTGGAAGCAGTAGTGGATGGTGAGATATGGAGCCTGAAAGTCAAAAGGTCAAAACATTGTTACTCTTTTGCTCGTCAGTGTGTTTGTCTTAGGGTATGTGTCCACGGGCCGTTTTACATCCGGAATAGCAGCGGATTGAACGCTGAGCAGAGCCGCAGCATTCAATCTGCCGCGTCCAGATGTTACAGCATAGTGGAGGGGATTTTATGAAATCCCGTCTCCACTATGCGTGCTAATACGCACCCGGCGGCCCTGCGATTCCGGACATGCGCCGCGTCTTTTTAGATCGCAGCATGTCCGTTTACCTTGCTGCGCCGCTGCAAGGTAAATCACAGGGCCCTATGTGTGGGGTGCGATGATGCCGGATGTGTGCAATGAACACATCCGGCATCATCGTGTCTCCAGAAGGGGGCGGGGCTTAGGGCAGAGCGAGTTTTCCGCTCCGTCCAAAGCGCCGGCCATCCTGAACGTGGACACGCACCCTTAGGATCTTCTTGTGTTTTTAGGGGGTTGATTTGTGGTCTGTTTATTTTATACTTATTATTGGTAATTTTTTAAATATATTTATTTGTGTTAATAATTTTTGATATATTATATTACTACTATATTTTTAATACAGATTGTTATATGGAAAAAAATACATTGAAGAAAAAAAACCTGATATAAACAATAGGTCATTTTCTCATGAGGCCTTCAGCGTAACCTCATTATAATGTGATATTTGCAGGTGATTCATGTTTCGTCCTGAAGGTTTAGAGCTGGAGTGGCCTCTGCTGGTAACACCTAGTACTGCACAACAGATGGAAGCATTTTATTGGTTTCGCCAGTAGGTGTCAGTAGCGCTCAGTGTAACCGCATCACAGAGAGATAAGGGGTTGTAATATCAGAATCTGGGGAGATAGTGAGAAAGTACAGGAGGAATATATATATATATATTTACATTTTCATATTTTGCATAGTTCATTATTTTTACCTTCAAAGCAGCAACCGAATAATAATTATTGCAGATGTGACTGAGGGTTAATAATGATCTGGTGAAAAAAGAAAAAACAGCTCCGACTCTAGGGGCATTGTAGCACGGAAGCCAAGGGATCAAATGTAGAAACAATTCAGCGTCTTAAAATGTCGATGTTTATTAGAGAACTAAGTACAAAGTTCAATGCATAGTATTTACATAGACAGTCTTGAATGTTTGCATTGAATTTTCTAATAAACATCACAATTTTAAGAAATTGGATCTTTTTCTACATTAATAATGATTTCCCGATCTAAAATGAATATTTTCTGTGTGTATAAAAAGTGGTTGTCACGCTGTGTTGTCCAGCCTGCTCTCCCATTGTAGACTCTACAACGAGGGCTATGGACGGGGCGATCCGCACCGCTGATCGGCATGGGGTCTCTTAGGCCGCGTCCGGCCTCCTCCCACTTCAGGACCACTGGTTAGTTCTGAGGTCCCCCAGGGTCACAAATACCGACCTGATGTTGACACCCCAATCGGCATAGCACAGGGCAGCCCAGAACACCTGGACTCAAGCGCTCCAGCACTCAGCCTCCCTGGTAACTAGGATTACAGGCGCACGCCACCGCGCCCGGCGATTGTCTAGTGCTGCTATTACTGACTAGAGGCTGCAAGGAGCCGTGACGTCATCGGGAGCCACAGCGCCATCTAGTGTCTGCAGGATGAACCTGCCATAAAGTCAGTAACATAAGTCAGTATACCGCTGCAACATGGTCACAAATCACAGTAACATCAGAAATAACCTCAGAAATACTCTGACACCGGAGTCTGATACTTGATTCTGATACCTGACTTTCACATATCAAAGTCACAAATGAAAGTCAAACCTCAGAAATACTCTGTCTGATACCGGAGTCTGATACTTGATTCTGATACAGGAAATTAGTAAAATTAGTAAAATTAGCAAAAATTAGTACCTGGGATCACTTGACCTTGTGGTGCAATGGTAAGGCCGACAGCTGTAGTCTCTAGACGCAGGATCCATTTTTTGTCGGCCGGATCCTTTTTTTTTTCCGCCGGATTGGTTTTATCTTTCTGCCGGATCCGTTTTTTCCACCGGGTCCGTTTTTTTCCGCCGATCCGGTTTTTTTTTGCCGAATCCGTCGTTTTTTCGCCAGTCGGTTTGTTTTTGCGCCGGATCCGTTTTTTTTACGCCAGATCCGGTTTTTTTCGCCGGATCCGTATTTTTCCGCCGATCCGTTTTTCCGCCGGATCCGTATTTTTCCGCCGATCCGTTTTTCCGCCGGATCTGGGTTTTTTTCAGCCGGATTCGTTTTTTTTCCGCAGATCCGTTTTTTTTTTTGCCGAATCCGTTTTTTTTCCCGCCAATCTGTTTGTTTTTCCGCTGGATCCGTTTTTTTCCCGCCGATCCGTGTTTTTTTGCCGAATCTGTTTTTTTCCGCCAATCGGTTTGTTTTTGCGCCGGATCCGTTTTTTTTACACCAGATCCGTTTTTTTTCGCCGGATCCGTATTTTTCCGCCGATCCGTTTTTCCGCCGGATCCGGGTTTTTTTTCCGCCGGATTCGTTTTTTTTCCGCAGATCCGTTTTTTTTTGCCGAATCCGTTTTTTTTCCGCCAATCTGTTTGTTTTTGCGCCGGATCCGGTTTTTTTTACCCCAGATCCGTTTTTTTTCCGCCGGATCCATGTTTTTCCGCCGATCGGGGTTTTTTTGCGCCGGATCCGTTTTTTTACAAGCCAGATCCGTTTTTTTTTCGCCGATCCGTTTTTTTTTACCTAATCCGTTTTTTTTCGCCGATCCATTTTTTCCACCTAATCCGTTTTTTTTACGCCAGATCCGTTTTTTCCGCCAGATCCGTTTTTTTCCGCCGATCCGTTTTTTCTTTTTGCCGAATCCGTTTTGTTCCCGCCAATCGGGGGTTTTTTTGCGCCGGATCTGTTTTTTTGACAAGCCAGATCCGTTTTTTTTCCAACGGATCCGTTTTTTCCGACGGATCCGTTTTTTCCTGCTGATCTGGTTTTTTTTGTGCCGGATCCGTTTTTTTCCCGCCGGATCCGTTTTTTTCCGCCGGATCCGTTTTTTTTCGCCGGGGATGTGCATGTCTTCAGTGCCATCTCACAGATCTGCGGAGCATCATTTCTCTCTGTAAGTTATACCTTGATTCAACTTGGCCAAGTGTTTTTGCAGTACCATTATATCTCCATCCATGATTTCTCAAGCACTTTTCCAAAATTGTGTAGTCAAGCTAAGTGAATTCACTATCTACCTTTCTGTTATTTCATAAGCAGTTGCGATGATCGGCATCTTCTCTGAAGTACTGATGAAAACACAATCATTTTACTTCTTTTCAAGAACAGGTTAGTGCTTCTCTTGATTTCTGTTCTAACTTGGCTTGTCCCATGACTTCTATCTCACTAATGCTACAAGGGGTTTTCCATTCTCTCCCAATGATGTAGCAGCATGTCTCCCCAGTGTCAGACCGGGGTGTTTAGAGCCCAATAGACGAATGCGAAGGGTCACCTCACAGCTGCAAGAAAAGATTTTCTTTTTGCTCTTATGCTCAAGGACCAAGTGTTCTACCATCTGAAGTTGCCTGCACTATTACAATATATTTTTTTATTCCATACGGCAAACAGCATAATAGAAAAGAAATCTAAATGGCTGATTCTCCTTTTGGTTAGTGACGTCACATCTGTGAAAATATCGAATCAAAATTATTCAAAAAGTGATACACACTATATAATCATATAATTAAAAAGTAAAGGCTGTGACACCAAAAAATGAGCTCTCACACAGATCCGGAAATATAAAAAAAATATATTAGAATATGGCAATGAAACAAGCAGAATAAAAATGTTCCCACGTTTAGTTTTTTCTAGTAAACACAAGTAAAGCTCTACTTATTGTTGTGCTGCTGTAGTCATACTGACCTGGAGAAGGACGTCAAAGGGAACCTGTCGGCAGGATTGTGCACAGTAACCGACACACAGTGTCAGGTCGGCGGCGTCATACTGATTACAATGATACCTGGTGATGAAATCTATCTTGTTGTTTCTTAATCTTTATTCTCAGTTTTGTGGTGCTGATATGCTCGAGTCCTAACGGGGTTCATGTATGTGGTGCTCTGATTAGGTATTCATAATGCAGACTGCTGACAGGTCACTGATCCCTTGGCGATCCCCGACAGCTGCTACTGCGCAAGCGCGAGCGGCGCCATATTTGATGAGGATTTTTAAAATCTTCTCTAGTAAGATGGTGACGCTGGCGCATGCGCAGTTGCAGCTATCGGATCTCTATACAAACCGATAGCTGCTATTGCACAGGTGCCCCAAGTGCCACTGACAAAATTGATATTTTATTTTTGCTCAAGGAAATCTGCAAAAGGGATTAAGTGCACAGTAACCATGCGATTATGCTGCAGTGCAGGGGCCAAGGCTGGCATCTGCCTGCAAAAGCGTTTCTTTTTTTTATTCACTATGTGATTGTATTCATTATGGAAACTAGGGGGCGGGTCAGTGAGGGATCAGTGACCTGTCAGCATTTTGCATTATGAATAGCTAATCAGAGCATCACATGAAGACCCCCACAGGCCGCCCCGAAGCACAAGCATATCATTAACTCAATACTGAAAATAAAGATTAAACAACAACCACAAGACGGATTTCAGCACCAGGTCTCATTGTAATCAGTATAATGGCGCCGACCTGACACTGTGTGTAGTTTGCTGAACACAATCCTGCTGACAGGTTCCTCAGAGCACGTGGGGAACGGCATTAAAATAAAAGCCATAAAATTGTGACAAAATTGAATTTTCAAATTGCACCCCATTTTGCTTTTTTTTCTGCTTTCCACTTGAACCTAATATTAAGTGCAGCCATTAGAACTTACAAATTGTCCTGCAAAAAGATAAGCTGGTCATAAAACTATATGAATATATAAAGCTATGGCTGCGAGAATGGCGGGAGTGGAAAGCGATAAAACCAAAAATATAAACTTTTGTTATTTTCCCCTTTTTTTCTCAAACTTCCTTTGTCCCTTTTTTGCTTCTTAAACGGGCTGCTTCACATTAATAAATGATATTGACTGTGTACAGAAAGTAAATCTATGGCACTTACTAGTATTTTGTAATTGTCCACATTGCCTCCTTTGTTGGGTTGACTCATCTTTCTATTGCAGTATACACTTCTCATTTCCATGGTTACAGACTACCCTGCAATACAGCAACACTTGCATTAGGCTGCTTTCACACTAGCGTCGGTACAGGGTCGTCGCACTGCGTCGGCCCAACGTACCGACGCATACTGTGAAAAAAATGCCCGACGTGGCAGCGGAAGCAGTCTTACGACGCTTCCGCTGCCCCATTGCAAGGTCCGGGGAGGAGGGCACGGCGTTTCGGCCGCGCATGCGCGGTTGGAAATGGCGGACTAGATGCACAAAAAAATGTTACATGTAACATTTTTTTGTTGCGGCGGTCCCCAAAACACGACGCAACCGTCGCACGACGGTTGCGACGTGTGGCAATACGTCGCAATTAGTGTTGAGCGATACCTTCCGATATCGGAAAGTATCAGTATCGGATTGGATCGGCCGATAATCAAAAAATATCGGATATCGCCGATACCGATACCCGATACCAATGCAAGTCAATGGGACCAAAATATCGGAATTAAAATAAACCCTTTCTTTCCTTGTAGGTTCATTCTACATGAAGGAAAACAGCTAAGAATAATGTAGGATGTATTGGGGGAGGTGGCGGAGACATTAAAGGCACAGAGGTTTAGCCCAATCAAATAGAATAGCAGGAATTTTAAAAAAAATTTAAGACGTTCGGAGTTACAAAGATATTGACCATGTTAAGATTTTTTTTAATTTGTCAGATATTGATCTTTCACTACTTCCATGCCCTTCACCTTCTTTTTTACTTCTCCCACACTTTCTTCCTTCATCATCCTCAGCAGCATCTTTGACATCAACTTCTTCTTCACCTTATTCATCTTCTTCTTCATCTTCTACCTATTATTTTTTTTGTTACATTCTTCATATTCTTTTTATTAAACTATTATTCTTCTTCATATTCTACTTCTTCATCATATTCTTATTTGTGACAGGCATTCCTGTAGTTGTTGTCTATAAAAGTTTGAAGATTACACCTTCCGTTCTGCCTGTCACAAAAGAGTTACATTTGTCTGCGTTCAGTTAGGCCTGCAGCATCAGGCTTTATCCAGGGGCACCACGAGGAGGAACGGACTCACCCCCATACACTGCTTAGTCTTCTTCTGCTTATAATTTAGATAATATCTTTTGCTCTGATGTTTAGTCTTATGCTTAATGTTCTTCTGCTCTTTGTTCTGCAGCGTCTTGTTCTTCTGCTTCTCGGTCTTCCGTGTCGTCGTCTCCAGGGTCGTCGTCTCCGGGGTCGTCGTTGTCATCAGGGTGGTCTTCAGGGTCGTCGTCTCCAGGGTCGTCATCTCAGGGGTTGTTGTCTCTGGTGTCGTTGTCATCTTAGGGGTGGTCTTCAGGGTCGTCGTCTTTACGGTCTTGAACTTGGAAATGTAGCAGAAGGTACATGAAGGCTGAGAAAATGCCGAGAACCAGCTGATGGAACTGGAACCCGGATGGCTACCCAAAGGTCCAAGAGCCAATGGAACTACCGAGGACCAGCTGACGTTACTGGAACCCGGTTAGTAAGCAGGATGTACCCGTGCCAGAAAGCACTACCAAGGACCACCTGACGTTGGTGGAACTCGGATACCCAGAAGGAGGCACCTAAGCCAAAGGCTCTGCCTGGAACCAGCTGACAGTACTGGAACCAGGATGGGGGCCTATTCAAGATTGTCATCCTACAGCCCCTAGCGGTGTTGGAGCCCAGGGTCAGCAGGAGGAGCAGAGTGCAGGCCGAAGCCTGCACTGGAGGCACTTTAATATCTGATGGAGTGTCAGCGTGGCGGTCGCAGGACACATTGTCGGTTACACAGCAGGGGAGCAGCTGACGTTACTGAACTCCACTAACACAGGAGCAATTGTTTTTCTCAGCACTTCCAGGCAGCAACTAGCGGTGTTGGAGCCCAGGGTCAGCAGGAGGAGCAGAGTATAGGCTGAGGCCTAATTGGAGCAAATTGAAAGTGAACCTTTAAACCCCCAGGCGTTAGTAACTAGAAGAGCCAGCTTGTGCAACAGTAATGCTGCACAAGGAAAAGGTTGCTCTTTTAATTATGCTCCTTGCACACGCTGAACGAAACACTTTTAAAATTGTGCCACTCATACCGTGAAACCGTCATGGAGGCGGGAATTTCCTTCTTAATGACACGCAGCACAGCTGTTAAAAATACCCCCTTGGCGCTGGGCGCAGCCTCCTGAGCGCTGCTTTTTTGTGTACCGGAGTCTGCGCTGTTATCCCTTGGCCATGCGCTGTTAGCGCTGCCTGTCTTCTGACATCATTTGATGTCAGCCTGTGCGGTCGCGCTGCCCATGAATCCCAGCCCCGCAGTGTCTTGTGATTTATTCACACTGTGGGGCTGGGATTCATGGCCTTGCGCAGTAAATATGTTCGCCTCTCACTCACGTCCTTTCGCCTGCTTTAGACTGTGCGGCGGTAGCTGATCCCTAATCACATGCCACGGCCGTGAAGCCGCACAGTCTGAAGAAGGCGGAAGGAGATGAGTGAGAGGCGAATATATGCACCGCGCGTCACGGCAGTGGCCCAGTCTGAAGAAGGTGGAGGGAGATGAGTGAGAGCCTGAGGTGAAGATATGCACTGCGCATGCCCATGGATCCCAGGCCCGCAGTATGATTAAATCAGAAGAGACTGCGAGGAGGGATCTCGGGCAGCGCGGCCTCACAGGCCCAGTCTGCCTGACACCAAATGATGTCAGAAGACGGGCAGCGCAGACTGCGCATGGCCAAGGTTGAACAAAACAGCA
This sequence comes from Ranitomeya variabilis, assembly GCF_051348905.1. Taxonomy (NCBI): domain Eukaryota; kingdom Metazoa; phylum Chordata; class Amphibia; order Anura; family Dendrobatidae; genus Ranitomeya; species Ranitomeya variabilis. The sequence continues at coordinate 186,890,173 of NC_135238.1, read as the reverse complement.
CAGGCTACTAGACAGATTCAAACACCGCTAAGGAGGTGGCGCACGGCACCAAGGGGGTAGGGATGACGGCTGGGAAAGTCCCGTTACGAAGGAAAGTCCCACCTCCGGGACAGTTTTACGGCATCAGGGGACACATTGTATAAGTGTTAAGTTCAGCATGAGCAAGGAGCAAAACTAAAAGAGCTACCTGTACCTTGTGCAGCATTACTGCTGCACAAGGTGGCTCTTTCAGTAACAAACGCTTGGGGGGGGACAGGTTCCCTTAAATTTCAGTTGTTGTGTCAGCGTGGCGGTTGCAGGACACATTGCCGCATACACAGCTGGGGATCAGCTGACGTTACTAAAACCCAATAACACTGGGTCATGTGTTTTGACTGTGCAGAGGACTGTGCTCTCGCATCCGATGCAATATGCCAGTGTGACGTCGGCCTTAGGTCATTAGCAGAACAGAGGGAACAGGTAGGGTGATAGACAGACATACATTTTTTAATTTTATAAGATATTACTTTACAATATGTTATTAAAAGTAATTAATATTTGTGGCTTGAGGTGGAATGCTTTTGTGTAACACAGCAAAAAAATATATTGGATAGATCTGAAACTGCATGCAAACAATATTTTCAACTCAATTTTATTTTCCACGCGTATTTTTACTCTTTATAACACTCATTGTGTTGTAAGACACACATAGTGCAGTAACTCATGCCACTGGGCGCATTCAGGATGTATACATCGAGAAGTCAGGAAGAAAATAAGGAGGGAGGAAGCTTGCGCACTACACTGCCAAAACATGAACCAAAAATATCAGTCATGTGACCCTATGGGACATCCTGCACCTGCAAGGGAGATATCAAGACCGTCATATGACATGACGGTCCTGATAAATGTTCCCCCAACAGTGTATTATGAAATGTACGGAGACAAGAGGCTGGCCTACATTACAATTAACAGGAGAAAACTGTGATGAGTTATGAAAAAGGTGGAAAGGGTATGCAAAGATTTTAAAAGAAATAGCAAATCTAGGTTTATACATATTTGTACAACAGTAACAATAAACTTTACCTTGATTTTTTCCAGCACACAGCAGCACTCCCTGCCATTATCGGCCTAACCGACCGCTGCGCTCTGCAAAATGACTTTCGACTAACCTCTGCACTAATCCGTACCTCCCACTTCCGACTCCAAGACTTCTCCCATGCTGCGCCAATCCTCTGGAATGCTCTACCCCAAGATATTAGGACCAGCCACAACTTGCATAGTTTTAAGCGCTCGCTCAAAACAAATTTGTTCAGAGCGGCCTGTCACGTTCCCTAATCAAACTCATTTTATGTTTGTGTGTGTGTGTAGCCCATTCACTATCTCCATCTACCCCCCACCCCCTGAAGATGGCTGGACCATCATTGTAAATTAGCTTCTGTACGTTGTATCTCCCCACCTCATTGTAGATTGTAAGCTCTCACGAGCAGGGTCGTCTTATTGTGCTTTATTACTGTATTGTTAACGTTGTTACCTATGACTGCTGTGTTTGAAACTGTTAAACTGTAAAGCTCTGCGGAATATGTTGGCGCTATATAAATAAAGATTATTATTATTATTATTATTATTGGCAGTGGAAGTTGTTAAAAAAGGGTTTTAATTGCTTGATGGACACCTAATTTTTAACTTGGAGCATGTACATTAGGGTCCTGTTTTGCACATGTACTGAATGGTAGAACACTTGGTCCTTGAACATAAGATCAAAAAGAAAATCTTTTCTTGCAGCTGTGGGGTGACCCTTCGCATTCGTCTATTGGGCTCTAAACACCCCAGTCTGACACTGGGGAGACATGCTGCTACATCATTGGTAGAGAATGGAAAACTCCTTGTATCATTAGGCCGGTTTCACACGTCAGTGGCTCCGGTACGTGTGGTGACAGCTTTCTCACGTACCGGAGACACTGACTCACGTAGACACATTAAAATCAATGTGTCTCTGCACATGTCAGTGTGTTTTCACGGACCGTGTGTCCGTTTGAAAAACACGGAGACATGTCAGTGTTCGTGGGAGCGCACGTATCACACATCATTAAAGTCAATGGGTCCGTGTAAAACACGTACCGCACACGGATGCTGTCCGTATGCCATCTGTGTGTCCCTATGGGAGGTGGAGCCGCATATTCATCACTGTAATGAGCAGCACTATGTGACCGCTCATACAGGACAAGCTGCGGCGCTGAGAGGACGCATCGAGGGAGCTGGGTGAGTATTTTATTTCCAGCGGGCGGGCGCACAGTAGGTGGGAGGGGGTTGGTTACAGGGTACTTTATTTTAACCGGAAAAAAAAAATAAAAAAACAATGATTTTTCATTCTTTCTCTCCAGCGAACGCTGCTGGAGAGAAGAAATGAATAGCGGCTTCAGCACCCAAAGCAGGGGACAGCGCTTACTGTAGCGCTGTCTCCTGCACGGTTCGTGTGCCACACTGATGTGCCACGTGAGCTCACGGACACACGGACACGGATAACTCCGGTACCGATTTTTCCAGTGCCGGAATTATCTGGACGTGTGAGACTGGCCTTAGTGAGATAGAAGTCATGGGACAAGCCAAGTTTGAACAGAAACCAATAGAAGCACTAAACTGTTCTTGAAAAGAAGTAAAATGATTCTGTTTTCATCAGTACTTCAGAGAAGATGCCGATCATCGCAACTGCTTATGAAATAACAGAAAGGTATATAGTGAATTCACTTAGCTTGACTACACAATTTTGGAAAAGTGCTTGAGAAATCATGGATGGAGATATAATGGTACTGCAAAAACACTTGGACAAGTTGAATCAAGGTATATCGTACAGAGAGAAATGATGCTCCGCAGATCTGTGAGATGGCACTGAAGACATGCACTTCCCCTGCAGAATCAGATCGTGTAGGACACTCCCATAGTTCCTGTTTTTGCTGCCCAGAAGGACCACGCCTCGCAGACTGTGGACAGTGGATTAGTGAGACCCCTAGTGGTCATGAATTTGCAACCAGTTCTTGGGTGGATGCAAAGAAAACAATTGTATAAAGTCATTTGAGCATTAGACCCTTTCCTATGACTTTAAGTAAATGTACAGTCACTTGGAATTAGATATATAGTAAATCAGTGGCTCCCACCCAATTTCTTTGGCCATGTGATGTAAATACACAGCATGTCTGAAACTATTTGCTAACAAGGCAGGGGGATAAGAATGTCAGATATTAACCCCTTCGCGACATCCGCCGTACTAGTACTGCGCTGCCGGCACTGCATTTGTGCCAGCCGCAGTACTAGTACGGCGGACCGATCACCGCGGTCTCACGCTGAGCGCCGCGGTGATCGGGTGCGGGTGTCAGCTGTATATGACAGCTGACACCCCGCAGCAATGCCCACGATCGGCGCTATCGCCGATCACGGGCATTTAACCCCTCTGATGCCGCTGTCAATAGTGACAGCGGCATAGAGGGGGATCGCGCAGGGACGGGGGCTCCCTGCGCTCTCCCACCGGAGCAACGCGATGAGATCGCGCTGCTCCGGTGACCTGGAAGGAGTCCCCGGATCCAAGATGGCTGCGGGACTCCTTCCGGGTCATTTACTGACCTGGCTTGCCGGCGCCTGCAAGAGCTGCTGAGAGCAGGCGCCGGCAAGCCTCTGCCCTTGTCTGTGAGATCGGTGATCTGACAGAGTGCTGTGCACACTGTCAGATCACCGATCTGTGATGTCCCCCCCTGGGGCAAAGTAAAAAAGTTAAAAAAAAAAAAGTCCACATGTGTAAAAAAAAAAATAAAAAAAAAAATCCTAAATAAAGAAAAAAAAAAAAAAATATTCCCATAAATACATTTCTTTATCTAAATAAAAAAAAAATCACATAATAAAAGTACACATATTTAGTATCGCCGCGTCCGTAACGACCCCACCTATAAAACTATATCACTAGTTAACCCCTTCAGTGAACACCGTAAAAAAAAAAAAAAAGGCAAAAAACGCTTTATTCTCATACCGCCAAACAAAAAGTGAAATAACACGCGATCAAAAAGACGGATATAAATAACCATGGTACCGCTGAAAACGTCATCTTGTCTTGCAAAAAAAAAGCTGCCATACAGCATCATCAGCAGAAAAATAAAAAAGTTATAGCTCTCAGAATAAAGCGATGCAAAAACAATTATTTTTTTATATAAAATAGTTTTTATTGTGTAAAAGCGCCAAAACATAAAAAAATTACATAAATGAGGTATCGCTGTAATCGTACTGACATGAAGAATAAAGCTGCTTTATCAATTTTACCACACGTGGAATGGTATAAACGCCCCCCCTAAAAGAATTTCAGGAATTGCTGGTTTTTGTTCATTCCGCCTCCCAAAAATCGTAATAAAAAGCGATCAAAAAATGTCATGTGCCCGAAAATGGTACCAATAAAAACGTCAACTCGTCCCACAAAAAACAAGACCTCACATGACTCTGTGGACCAAAATATGGAAAAATTATAGCTCTCAAAATGTGGTGATGCAAAAATTATTTTTTGCAATAAAAAGTGTCTTTTAGTGTGTGATGGCTGCCAACCATAAAAATCCGCCAAAAAAACGCTATAAAAGTAAATCAAACCCCCCTTCATCACCCCCTTAGTTAGGGAAAAATAATAAAATTTTAAAAAATGTATGTATTTCCATTTTCCCATTAGGATTAGGGTTAGGGCTAGGGTTAGGGCTAGAGTTAGGGCCAGGGTTAGGGTTGGGGTTAGGGCTAGGGTTAGGGCTGGGGTTAAGGTCGGGGTTAGGGCTAGGGTTAGGGCTGTGGTTAGGGTTTCAGTTATGATTGGGGGTTTCCACTGTTTAGGCACATCAGGGGGCTTTCCATACGCGACATGGTGTCCGATCTCAATTCCAGCCAATTCTGCTTTGAAAAACTAAAACAGTGCTCCTTCCCTTCCGAGTTCTCCTGTGCGCCCAAACAGTGGTCCCCCCGAACATATGGGGTATCAACGTTCTCAGGACAAGTTGGACAACAACTTTTGTGGTCCAATTTCTCCTGATGCCCTTGGGAAAATAAAAACGTGAAAAATCATTTTCGTGAAAAAAAAAATATTTTTTATTTTCACGGCTCTGCATTATAAACTGTAGTGAAACACTTGTTGGTTCAAAGTTCTCACAAAACATCTAGATAAGTTCCTTGGGGGGTCTAGTTTCCAATATGGGGTCACTTGTGGGGGGTTTCTACTGTTTAGGTACATCAGGGACTCTGCAAATGCAACATGACGCCTGCAGACCAATCCATCTAAGTCTACATTTCAAACAGCGCTCCTTCCCTTTCGAGCTGTGCCGTGCGCCCAAACAGTATTCCCTGTTGTGAATTCCGCTCTTGGGCTCCCTCCGGTGGTTATAAGTAGCATTTTTGTGAGTTCTGCTCTTGGGCTCCCTCCTGTGGTTTTGAGTGGTATGGCTGCTTCTTGGATTTAGCATCAGCAGCTGTTTTCACTGATCGTCTTTCTGGCTCTGCTATATTAGTCTGGCCTTTTCCCTAATTCAATGCCAGTTGTCAATTGTTGAGCTTGGAGTCATGGCTCTCTGAGGATTTCCCTGTCACTCTGACCATTTCAGCAAAGCTAAGTCCTTGCTTGTCTTTTTGCAGTTCACTTGTTGTGGACTTTGTTGTTTTGCACTTTCTATGTTTTGCTCATTTGTCCAGCTTATCAGTATGTATCTAGTCAGCTAAGCTGGAAGCTCTGGGCAGCAGAGTTTGCCCTCCACACCTTTAGTCAGGTGTGGAGATTTTTGCATTTCTCTGCGGTGGACTTTTTCTAGTTTTTATTACTGACCGCACAGTGTTCTGTCCTGTACTAATTCTTTCTAGCTAGTAGTGGCCTCCTTTGCTAAATCTTGTTTCATACTACGTATGTCATTTCCTTCTCCTCTCACAGTCATTATTTGTGGGGGGCTGTCCTATCCTTTGGGGATTTTCTCTGAGGCAAGATAGCTTTCCTGCTTCTACCTTTAGGGGTAGCTAGTTCTCCGGCTGTGATGAGGTGTCCAGGGAGTGACAGGAACATCCCACGGCTACTGCTAGTGTCTGTGTTAAGATCAGGAACTGCGGTCGGTATAGTTACCACCTGCTCAGAGCTAGTCGCATGTCGCTCCTTAATCACCAGACCATAACAGGTCCCCCCCATATATGGGGTATCAGCGTACTCAGCTCAAATTGGACAACAACTTTTGTGGTCCAATTTCTCCTGTTTCCCTTGGGAAAAAAAAAATGTGGGGGCTAAAATATCATTTTCGTGGAAAAAAAATATTTTTTATTTTCACGGCTCCGCGTTATAAACTGTAGTGAAACACTTGTTGGTTCAAAGTTCTCACAACACATCTAGATAAGTTCCTTGGGGGGTCTAGTTTCCAATATGGGGTCACTTGTGGGGGGGTTCTACTGTTTAGGTACATCAGGGACTCTGCAAATGCAACATGATGCCTGCAGACCAATCCATCTAAGGCTACTTTCAGACATAGCGCATTTTTGAGCGCTATTTTGCGGGCGCTTTTCAAAAATGCGCAATGTCATTTTCGTCTGCCGGCAAAGTGAATGAGAAATTCACTTTGCCGTTCAGACACACCGCAAAAAAACGCGGCGCTTTTGTCTGCAAACACGCCGGCGTAAAAAGAATTGACATGTCAATTCTTTACGCAGCGGCGTGTCTGCGTATCCCCCTAGGGCCCCATATTAACGTGCACACACAGCGCCTTTGTCCTGGGTGTCGGCGTCTTTGTACGGAGGGGTTGACACCCAGGACCGTCGGACAGGAAGAGGGAAGCCCCCGCCCCCCAGTGACGCAGCATGGAGTGTGTGTGTGTGTGTGTGTGTGTGTGTGTGTGTGTGTGTGTGTGTGTGTGTGTGTGTGTGTGTGTGTAGCGACGCTGCAGCGATAGCGACAACGATGCCGATCGCTGCAGCGTCGCTGTTTGATCGCTGGAGAGCTGTCACACAGACCGCTGTCCAGCGACCAAGGATGCCGAGGCCCCCGGGTAACCAGAGTAAACATCGGGTTACTAAGCGCAGGGCCGCGCTTAGTAACCCGATGTTTACCCTGGTTACCAGCGTAAAAGTAAAAAAAACAAACAGTACATACTCACCTGCGCGTCCCCCAGCGTCTGCTTCCTGACACTGACTGAGCTCCGGCCTTAACAGCACAGCGGTGACGTCACCGCTCTGCTTTCACTTTCACTTTAGGGCCGGCGCTCAGTCACTTTGATACGTGGCACTTTGATACGTGGCACGTGGCACTGAAATATGTGGCACTGAAATATGTGGCACTGAAATATGTGGCACGTGGCACTTTGATACGTGGCACTTTGATACGTGGCACGTGTCACTTAACTACGTGGCACGTGGCACTTTGATACGTGGCACTTTGATACGTGGCACGTGTCACTTAAATACGTGGCACGTGGCACTTTGATACGTGGCACTTTGATACGTGGCACTTTGATACGTGGCACTGAAATATGTGGCACGTGGCACTTTGATACGTGGCACGTGGCACTTTGATACGTGGCACTGAAATACGTGGCACTGAAATACGTGATACGTGGCACTTAAATACGTGGCACGTGGCACTTAAATACGTGGCACGTGGCACTTAAATACGTGGCACTGAAATACGTGGCACTGAAATACGTGGCACGTGGCACTGAAATACGTGGCACGTGGCACTGAAATACGTGGCACTGAAATACGTGGCACTTAAATACGTGGCACTTAGGCTATGTTCACATTTGCGTTGTGCGCCGCATGCGTCCTTTTTTTGATTGATTTTGGACGCAGCAAAAATGCAACTTGCTGCGTCCTCTGCGGCCGGATGCGTGCGCTGCAGTGACGCATGCGGCCGGCGCAAAACGCAAGTGCGACGCATGTCCATGCGCCCCCATGTTAAATATAGGGGCGCATGACGCATGCGGCGCCCGACGCTGCGGCGCAGACCGCAAATGTGAACGTAGACTTAAATAGCTAGATAGAGCTGGATCCGCGGGCTGTGATCTGGCCTACGCTCAGCACTCTGCGGAGCGCTGTCATTCAAAACACGTCCACTCATTTTGGTGTTTAGTCCCAAAATGGAGGATGGAAGAAGAAAAGGGTTGGACAAGGAAATGACATCATTTCTTTTTTTTTTCCCCCACTGCAGTTAAAGCTTTATTTGTGTCAAACACAGACAATCTGCAGAGAAAACTGCATAAAAAACCGCACTAAAAACCGCATCAAAAACGCACCAAAAACGCACCTGCGTTTTCTGCCAAGAGCTGCGGTTTTTGTCCTGAAAAAAAAGGATTGAAATCAGGATCGTGTGAACATACCCTTACCGTACAGGGTTACGAGGGGGGGCGTCTGACTGACGCCTGCCCTAGTAACCTGGGGTTAGTGACAGTGGGGTTAGTAAACCCCAGCTGATGTCTGTTCCGCTTGCTGAGGCGTCTTTGGCTCAAGGCCATTGCAGCTGGCAGAATCGACATGATGTTAACTCCAGTGTGTATTGTATTCTGAGTCATAAAGACAGGAAATGACCTCAATGACTTTTTTTTTTTCCCCTTTTTTTTTTTTCAAACAAACTTTATTTTCAGTACACAATGCTGAAAAAAACGCAGCTGCAAAAAACGCAGCAAAAAACGCTGTGTGTGAAAGCAGCTGCGTTTTTTGCCTGCGTAAAAAAACGCAGGTAAAGCAGCAGCAAAATACGCGCGCGTAAAAATACGCAGCAAATACGCTGTGTGTGAAAGTAGCCTAAATCTGCATTTCAAACGGCGCTCCTTATCTTCCGAGCTCTGCCGTGCGCCCAAACAGTGGTTTCCCCCCATGTATGGGGTATCAGCGTACTCAGGACAAATTGCACAATAACTTTTGTGGTCCAATTTCTCCTGTTACCCTTGGGGAAAAAAAAATTGCGGGCTAAAACATCATTTTGTGGAAAGAAAAAATGATTTTTTAATTTTCACGGCGCTACATTCTAAACTTTAGTGAAACAATTGGGGGTTAAAAGTGCTCACCACACATCTAGATAAGATCCTTAGGGGGTCTTCTTTCCAAAATGGGGTCACTTGTGGGGGGTTTCTACTGTTTAGGCACGTCAGGGGCTCTCCAAACGCGACATGGGTTCCGATCTCAATTCCAGCCAATTTTGCATTGAAAAGTCAAATGGCGCTCCTTCCCTTCCGAGCTCTGCCATGTGCCCAAACATTGGTTTACCCCAACATGTGGGGTATCGGCGTACTCAGGACAAATTGTACAACGACTTTTGTGGTCCAATTTCTCCTGTTACCCTTGGTAAGATAAAACAAATTGGATCTGAAGTAAAAATTTTGTAAAAAAAAAGTTTAATGTTCAATTTTTTTTAAACATTCCAAAAATTCCTGTGAAGCACCTGAAGGGTTAATAAACTTTTTGAATGTGGTTTTGAGTGCCTTGAGGGGTGCAGTTTTTAGAATGGTGTCACTTTTGGGCATTTTCTGTCATATAGACCCCTCAAAGTCACTTCAAGTGTGAGGTGGTCCCTAAAAAAAATGGTTTTGCAAATTTTGTTGCAAAAATGAAAAATCGCTGGTCAACTTTTAACCCTTATAACTCCCTAACAAAAAAAAATTATGTTTCCAAAATTGTGCTGATGTAAAGCAGACATGTGGGAAATGTTGTTTATTAACTACATTATGTGATATATCTCTCTAATTTGAGGGCAGAAAAATGAAAAATTTGAAAATTGCTAAATTTTCATAATTTGACAAATTTCTGTTTTTTTCACAATTAAATGCAAGTCATATCGAAGAAGTTTTACCACTATCATAAAATACAATATGTCACGAGAAAACAATGTCAGAATCACCAGGATCCGTTGAAGCGTTTCAGAGTTATGACCTCATAAAGTGACAGTGGTCAGAATTGTAAAAATTGGCTCTGTCACTTAGGTGAAAACAGGCTTCGAGGTGAAGGGGTTAATTTAACCAAAATCAGGGGAAAAAAAAAAAAATATCAGACTTGATAAAGGCTCACTAGTGACACCTCTAGCACAACATTTTACCATTATGGTCGTCCCGAAACAGGAGGATATAAATTGGTAGTAAAATTCTGATGACAGATTACCTTTAAGAAAACACTTGTCGGTGTTTTGTTTTGGTTTGTTTTTTGGGGGGCGTGGGGTATGGTTGTGCACAAGAAGATCAAAAATGATAAAATTGCTAAAAAAAAGTAAATTCCGGCTGTGATTAAGTCAGCACAGCTGTATGTATGGGGCTACAGACAGGTCATGGTGCCCGAGCTCACCCGTCCTTTGCTGCAAGCATCAGTACTGGGCATGTTATGTCAGCATCAGACCCATACAATGAGGCAATGGAAGAAGGGGCCCTGGTTTGAGGGTTCATGTTTTCTTATATCTTATGTGGACTGCCGGGCTCAAGCGTCACTTACTAGGGATGGTGCAGGATGCACTATGGTAAGAAGACAGGCCGGCAGAGTGATGTGCAACATTCAGCTGGGAAACCTCAGATCCCAGCAATGATATGATGTGGATGTGACAGGTACCATCAAACTAAACATTATACAGCAAAAGTAAGTAGCCCCCTTTGCAGTGATGGAATTTCCTAATAGTAGTGGCCTCTTTCAGCAGGATAATGCCCGTACCACGCTGCAAAAACTTCATGTCACGTTGTGACGTCTTCAGTAAGGAAGGGGGGGCCTAAAACTGTCCCTGTAACTGGGACCCTAACTTTCCCTGTCCCGGAGGTACTCTTGAAGGTAGAAGTCTCCAACCTTACTATGCTCCTGTTAAACTCTGTTCTGTCTCCTCCTCCACTCTGGGACAGAAATGTAAGGTAAACAGGACACAAAGACCAAACAGGGATAACAGTTAGGCTAGGTTCAGATTGCGTTAGTGCAATCCGTTTAGCGCTAGCGGATTGCCCTAACGCAATGTCTTTTTCGGGGCCGCGTTTAGGGGTCGCGTTAACGTCCCCGCTCTCGCAGATCCCCGATCTGCGAGAGCGGGGAACGGACCTCTGGCGCGCCGCGAACGCTGCAAGCAGCGTCCGAGGCGCGCTACAAAAGACCGGCACATCGCTAGCGCGTGCCGAAAATGACACGCGCTAGCAATGCGCTTTAACATTGCCGGCAATGGGAGCGCTAACGGACGCGGTGCACGGCGTTAATTTCGCCGTGCAACGCTGTCCGTTAGCGCTCTCCCATTAACGCAATGGGAACCTAGCCTAAGCAACAGAAATACAAACACTCACCAAAGGTAAAGAGGCATATAGGGAATAATAGGAATGTACCAACCAAATGGGAATAGGACAATGAGGAAAGCATACACCCAAAAACAGCATGCAACAATCTCCAGCAGCAACAACGATCTACAACTCAGCACAGAGTCTCCAAGGAGCTAGGAAGGAAAGATTTCACTGGCAATGCAGAGAAGGTCTGGCCAGGTTTAACAGGGAGAGGCAATGACCAGATCAGAAGCAGCTGAAAATGGAGCTTGCAAGTTTCTGACCAACATAGAAAAAGTTGTTAACCTCTTCAGCACCAAATTAATTTAACATGGGACACAAATACACAGGCTAAATGGAAGATCTGCGATTCACAATACGTAGTGATCTTCTAACCCTAAATCTCCCAGGAGGACTTGACAGGTACATGACAAAAGTTCAAAGTGATGACTTGGGCTCCAAACTTCCCGGATGTCAATCAGATTGGGTGTTTGGGACGTGCAGGAAAAAACGAGTCTGATCCATGGAGCCCGAACCTCACAACTTTAAGGGTAGGGGTAGTTGACATCAGATTAGCCACCTGCTGGAACACGTGCCCCGATCTCCAGATGTGACGTCACCTGCTCCGCTTGCTTCTCAATTCGACAGTGAACGGAGCAGAACGAACCCAATCTGCTGATAATATCTTGGTGCCAGATGCCAGCCATGTTTTTCTTACGTTATACAGCTATGTTTATTGACCTTTCGCCAAAAATCATGTTGTGCAAGTACTGCTCCTTTGTAAGAGAACACACATATATGAATGAATAAAAAATATACTTTATTTACAGGGTGGCACAAAACATTTCACAGTTCACTAGCAAAAATCTTCTTCCGGAGGTAGTTAATCCACGTTTCCTTTGTTCCAAGGTCCATTGAATTCCATTCAAAACTAGGGATCTGTAATAGAGAACTAACATGTAACTGCGGGAAGTCATCTATAGAAATTGTCTCAGAGAAAATTATATATATATATATAGTGCCTTGCTAAAGTATTCGGCCCCCTGGAACTTTTCAACCTTTTCCCACATATCATGCTTCAAACATGATTTGAAGCATATGTGGGAAAAGGTTGAAAAGGGGCCTGAATACTTTCGCAAGGCACTATATATATATATAAAACACACAGACTGACATAGGAGAAGATACTATTATACAGACATGAGGAACCCATCATGATTAGTGTTGAGCATTCCGATACCGCAAGTATCGGGTATCGGCCGATACTTGCGGTATCGGAATTCCGATACCGGGATTCCGATACTTGCCGCGTATCGGATACCGGAATCGGAAGTTCCAAGATTCAGAATGCAGAAATTCAGCCAATGAGAATGATTCCAAGTGTGGGCACATCCTGTTTAGCATGGAGGGCATGAAACTACTGGCAAGGCTGTGATTGGCTGCTGAAATGATGTCATGATGCAGTTTAAAAGTCGCTGGCGCCATTTTGCGATCACTCTGCTGTGAATTCAGTTAGTGACAGGACGCTGTTTGCTGACTGAGGGACAGTTTAGAGATAGCGATTTGCTTCTTTGTGCTTTCCAAAGGCTAATTTAGCAACCGCTGTGTTCACCTACTATTCACCTTGCTTTTGCCTTGTAGCGCTGTTTTCACAGCGATCTGCAAGGTCTGTGTGTGTGTGTGTGTGTGTGAGTGCAGCCCACTCTCTAGTCTGAGTGCAGCCACATAGGCCATCCATAGCTGGTTGTATTCAGTTCAGGGAGGGTGGTTCATTGCCTCATACTGTTTTTTTTTTTTTTTTTTTTTTTTTCAAGTAGTGTAGTCTGCTGCTAATTTATTCAAAAAAATCCTATTAGTGTCTTTCCACCCGTCTCCAGCTAATTTGTGGAAAAACACTACATAGGATAAAGTAGAGGAGGGTTTTTGGGCCTTGCAGCGCCGTTTACGGCTGTCTGCACGGTCTCCGTGTGATTGCAGCTCGCCCTGTAGTCTGTGAGCAGCCATAGCCTGGTTGTCTCCAGCTCAGGGTTGTTCACTGCGTCATACCGCCAAATCAATTTTCATTTTGTTTTAAGTAGTGCAGGCTGCTGCACATTTTTTCAAAAAATTACTATTAGTGTCTTTCCACCCGTCTTCAGCTAATTTGTGGAAAAACACTACATAGGATAACGTAGAGGAGGGTTTTTGGGCCTTGCAGCGCCGTTTACGGCTGTCTGCACGGTCTCCGTGTGACTGCAGCTCGCCCTGTAGTCTGTGAGCAGCCATAGCCTGGTTGTCTCCAGCTCAGGGTTCTTCACTGCGTCATACCGCCAAATCAATTTTCATTTTGTTTTAAGTAGTGCAGGCTGCTGCACATTTTTTCCAAAAAATCCTATTAGTGTCTTTCCACCCGTCTCCAGCTAACTTGTGGAAAAACACTACATAGGATAACGTAGAGGAGGGTTTTTGGGCCTTGCAGCGCCGTTTACGTCTGTCTGCACGGTCTCCGTGTGACTGCAGCTCTATCTGTTGTCAGTTCAGCCCCCAAAAAAGAAATAAATAATAAAGTTCACCAAACACACCAGTTACACCACTTTACATTTGTGTAGGCCACATTAGCTCATATTAAAGTCTAGTCCACACTTTAGAAAATTAGTGTTTCTTATACCTGTTAGGAGGAGTTGCTCAGGAATAAGCACACAAATCCGTTAGTACTTTTCTGCTTATCTTTATCAGTCAACCAAGATGAAGAAGGCAGTGAGTAAGGCACGTGGGCGTGGGAGCCGGCGCGGAGCAGGGAGGGGACGTGGGGATTCTGTGCCTGCTGTGGGCACCGGTGACTCATCAGCACCCACTTTCACCAGGCAACAGTCATTCATGCGCAGCTTTGTGTCAGAGCGCCGTACACCGCTGCTGCGTGAAGAACAAATTGAAGCTGTTGTCGGATGGATGGCAGCTAATGCATCAACTTCCATTAGTGCCACATCCTCTCAGACACAGAGCACTGGAGAGCAGCCATCTGTCTCTTCACCACCTGCCAAATTGCCCAGGCAGATAGAGAGCCCAGGACAGGAGCCGTCTCTACTTCTGTTCTCTGAATCTCTTGGCTTGGAAACAGGGGGCCAGCCAAGCAGCATTGGAGAAATGGAAGAAGAGGCAGGGTGCAGTGATGCCCAACAGCTTTTTCTGTCTTCCTCTGAAGAGGTGGGTGGGCCAGTGGCTCCGGTCACCACATCGCAGGCCGCATCAGCTGATGATGACACTCAGGTGCCACTTACTGGTGCGTGCTCTGCTGCTGAGACTACCCAGGAGGAGCAGTTGGGGGCAGAGGGTAGTGTAGATGATGAGGTCCTTGACCCATCTTGGCGTGAGGGACAGGAAGGTGGTGGGAGCAGCTCTGAGGAAGAGATTCCCCGTACGGCCCAAAGAGGGAGAGGGAGGGGGAAGACTGCGGATCCTGCAGCCTCCGCTTTGGCACCCGTTAGGAGCATGTCTCTTCCAAAAGCAAAAAAGGGCGCTCCCAAGACTTGCAGTGCCTGGTCCTTTTTTGACACAGTTGCAGATGACATTTGCTATGTCAGATGCAAGGTGTGTCATCAAAAAGTCAAAAGAGGTCGAAATGTCAGCAACCTCAATACCTCCAACATGTGGAAACATGTGCGCAACAGGCACCCGGCGGAGTTAGAAAAACACACTGAAGAGGTAGGCCAACCAACAGCGGCAGCTACCACCTCTTCAGCTCGTGTTGCCTCTTCCTCTAGCTCACACGCAGCTGGTTCGGCTTCCTCCCAGGATCGCCGTGGAAGAACCTCTGGCCCTGTTGTCCAGAGACCCGCTGTAATTCCACCCGCAGCACCACTTTCCCAGTCATCCACACACTCCCAGCCCAGTCTACAGCCATCGGTAGCACAGGCATGGGAGAAAAGGCGGCCTTTCTCGTCAAACCACCCACGAGCACAGTCTCTGACTGCAGGCATTGCCAAACTTCTGTCACTGGAAATGCTGTCATTCAGGCTGGTGGAGACTGACAGCTTCCGTGACTTGATGTCATTGGCAGTCCCACAGTACAATGTGCCCAGCCGCTTATACTTCAGCAGGCAAGCCGTCCCTGCCCTGCACAAGCATGTGGAGGGACACATAAAACACGCGCTACTGAACGCCGTCAGTAGCAAGGTCCACCTCACCACCGATGCGTGGACCAGTCAACATGGACAGGGGCGATACCTTTCCCTCACTGCCCATTGGGTTAATGTCGTTGAGCCGGGTACAGACCGTGCGAGTGGCGCAGGACGTGTCCTGCCCACTCCAAGGATTGCAGGAATCCATTCTGTACGCATTGACTCCTCCTCTTACACCAGTTCCTCAGAATCATCGCTGCAGGAGCCGTCACAGTCCACCTCCACATGGACCCGTGATGAACGTGTACCTGTTACGACTGACATGAGCACAGCCGTGGCCAAACGTCAACAGGCCGTCTTGAAATTAATTTTTTTGGGGAATCGTAGCCACACAGCGCAGGAGTTCTGGAATGCCGTCAAGCAGGAGAGCGATGTGTGGTTTGTGCCAGCGAATCTCCAGCCAGGCATGGTAGTGTGTGATAATGGCCGAAATCTGGTGGCAGCTCTGGGCCTCGGCAACCTCACTCACATCCCATGTCTGGCACATGTGCTCAATTTGGTCGTGCAGAGCTTTTTGAGGGACTATCCGGATCTTGATGCACTGCTGCACAAGGTCCGCCTAGAGTGTGCTCACTTGCGGCGTTCCAGCACGGCAAAAGCGCGCATTGCGGCTCTGCAGCGCCGACACCGCCTGCCGGAACATCGCATCATATGTGACCTACCTACCAGGTGGAATTCCACGTTACATATGTTGGAGCGGTTGTGTGAGCAGCAGCAAGCTGTAATGGAGTACCAGCTGCTTCAGGCGCAAAGAAGTCGCAGTCAGCGCCGTACAGACTTCACAACCACAGAGTGGGCCACTATGAATGACGTCTGCCAGGTTTTGCGTCCCTTTGATTATTCCACGCGGATGGCGAGTGCAGATGATGCACTAGTCAGCATGACTGTCCCCCTTATCTGCCTGCTTGAAAAATCACTGCAAGCGCTAAGGGATGATGTTGTGGAAGAGGTGGAGGATGAGGATTCACCATTTCCATCATCTTCTGGACAGTCAGCGCCACGTGGTTCCTCACAAACGCGTAGGCAGGGGACAGTTTGTGAGGAGGATGAGGAGGAGTCAATGGAGGAGGAAGACATCCGTCCAGAGGAGGGAGTTACCGAATTGTCCAGTACTCAGTGTGTACAGCGAGGGTGGGGTGATGACGAGCGGGCAGAGATCACGCCTCCAGCAGGGGACAGCGTTTCTTGGGCAGTTGGCAGTCTGCAGCACATGGTGGATTACATGCTGCAGTGCCTGAGAAACGACCGCCGCATCGCCCACATTCTCAACATGTCTGATTATTGGGTGTTCACCCTCCTCGATCCTCGCTACCGGGACAACGTAGAAAGCCTCATCACACCGTTGAACCGGGAGCGAAAAATGCGGGAGTACCAAGACACACTGGTCAATTCCATCATCTTCTCCATTCCAACTGAGAGAAGTGCTGCTAGTGCATTCCAAAGCAGCTCAGTGCGTCCAGGCAGTGGTGGAGGCTCTGCACAAAGAGGGAGCAGAAGCAGTGCCTCTGCCCAAGGCAAGACCAGTATGGCCCAACTGTGTCACAGTTTTCTGTGCCCGCCACAAAAGTCTACACCATCACAGACGGCTCCAGTCAGCAGGAGGCAACGGTTCCGTCAGATGGTGACAGACTACATGTCTTGCCCTCTTGCTGTACTCCCAGACGGCTCTTCCCCTTTCAAGTTTTGGGTCTCAAAGCTGGATACATGGCCAGAGCTAAGCCAGTATGCATTGGAGGTGCTGTCTTGCCCTGCGGCCAGTGTATTATCGCAACGTGTCTTTAGTGCTGCAGGTGGTGTACTAACTGACCGTCGCATGCGACTATCCTCCGATAACGTTGACCGGCTTACTTTCCTGAAAATGAACAAGGCCTGGATCTCGCAGGAATTTGCCACTCCTCCTCCTGATTAAATAATTAGGTCACTGTATACGTTATCCAGGTCTCCTGTTGTGTTCATCTTTCTACCACCTGAACTTAAATTCCTGGGCTCCAACACCGCCAGTTGAGGCTCAGAAGTGCCGTCTGCACAGTCAAAACATACGACCCAGTGTTATTGGGTTTCAGTAACGTCAGCTGATCCCCAGCTGTGTAGCCGGCAATGTGTCATGCGACCGCCACGCTGACACAACAACTGAAATGTAAGGGAATCTGTCCCCCCCCCCCCAAGGCGTTTGTTACTGAAAGAGCCACCTTGTGCAGCAGTAATGCTGCACAAGGAAAAAGGTAGCTATTTTGGTTTTGCTCCTTGCACACGCAAAACTTAACACTTATTAAATGTGTTCACTGATACCGTAAAACCGTCCCGGAGGTGGGACTTTCCTTCGTAATATGACGCAGCACAGCCGTCATTCCTACCCCCCCGGCGCCGCGCCCCGGCTCATCAGCGTTGTTTGATTCTGTCCCGGAGCCTGCGCTGTTATGTTATCCCGTGGCCAGGCACACTTAGCGCTGCCCGTCTTCTGGCATCATTTGGTGTCAGGCTGGCTGCGCCTGTGCGGCCGCGCTGGCCGAGAGCCCGCCTCGCAGTGTCTTCTGATTTAATCCCACTGGGGGCCTGGGATCCATGGACATGCGCAGTGCATATCTGAACCTCCACCTCTCACTCATCTCCCTATGGCTTCTTCAGACTGTTCGGTGTCAGCTGGTCCCTAATAGCATGCCACGGCCGTGACACCGCACAGTCTTAAGAAGCCGTAGGGAGGGGAGTGAGAGGCGAGGATATGCACTGCGCATGGCCATGGATCCCAGGCCCCCAGTGGGATTAAATCAGAAGACACTGCGAGGCGGGCTCTCGGCCAGCGCGGCCGCACAGGCGCAGCCAGCCTGACACCAAATGATGTCAGAAGATGGGCAGCGCTAAGTGTGCCTGGCCACGGGATAACATAACAGCGCGGGCTCCGGGACGGAATCAAACAACGCTGAGGAGCCGGGGCACGGCGCCGGGGGGGTAGGAATGACGGCTGTGCTGCGTCATATTACGAAGGAAAGTCCCACCTCCGGGACGGTTTCACGGTTTCAGGGGACACATTTTATAAGTGTTTAGTTCTGTGTTTGCAAGGAGCATGATGAAAAGAGCCACCTTTTCCTTTTGCATCTTTTGTGCTGCACAAGCTGGCTCTTTCAGCTACAAACGCCTTGGGGGGGGGGGGGGGGGGGTTAAAGGTTCCCTTTCGACTTTCTCAGGCTTCGGCCTACATTGTGTTCCTCTGCTTTTCCACCTGCCCCTGGGCTCCAACACCGCCAGTTGCCGTCCAGAAGTGCTGTACGCACAGTCAACAGTCCATCCTCTGTTATTGGGGTTCAGTAACGTCAGCTGTTCCCCTGCTGTGTGTGTGGCAATCCCTCCTACCTCCTCCTACCTCCTCCTCCTCCACCTGTCCCTGGGCTCCAACACCGCCAGTTGCCGTCCAGAAGTGCTGTACGCACAGTCAACAGTCCCTCCTCTGTTATTGGGGTTCAGTAACGTCAGCTGTTCCCCTGCTGTGTGTGTGGCAATCCCTCCTACCTCCTCCTACCTCCTCCTCCTCCACCTGTCCCTGGGCTCCAACACCGCCAGTTGCCGTCCAGAAGTGCTGTACGCACAGTCAACAGTCCCTCCTCTGTTATTGGGGTTCAGTAACGTCAGCTGTTCCCCTGCTGTGTGTGTGGCAATCCCTCCTACCTCCTCCTACCTCCTCCTCCTCCACCTGTCCCTGGGCTCCAACACCGCCAGTTGCCGTCCAGAAGTGCTGTACGCACAGTCAACAGTCCCTCCTCTGTTATTGGGGTTCAGTAACGTCAGCTGTTCCCCTGCTGTGTGTGTGGCAATCCCTCCTACCTCCTCCTACCTCCTCCTCCTCCACCTGTCCCTGGGCTCCAACACCGCCAGTTGCCGTCCAGAAGTGCTGTACGCACAGTCAACAGTCCCTCCTCTGTTATTGGGGTTCAGTAACGTCAGCTGTTCCCCTGCTGTGTGTGTGGCAATCCCTCCTACCTCCTCCTACCTCCTCCTCCTCCACCTGTCCCTGGGCTCCAACACCGCCAGTTGCCGTCCAGAAGTGCTGTACGCACAGTCAACAGTCCCTCCTCTGTTATTGGGGTTCAGTAACGTCAGCTGTTCCCCTGCTGTGTGTGTGGCAATCCCTCCTACCTCCTCCTACCTCCTCCTCCTCCACCTGTCCCTGGGCTCCAACCCCGCCAGTTGCCGTCCAGAAGTGCTGTACGCACAGTCAACAGTCCCTCCTCTGTTATTGGGGTTCAGTAACGTCAGCTGTTCCCCTGCTGTGTGTGTGGCAATCCCTCCTACCTCCTCCTACCTCCTCCTCCTCCACCTGTCCCTGGGCTCCAACACCGCCAGTTGCCGTCCAGAAGTGCTGTACGCACAGTCAACAGTCCCTCCTCTGTTATTGGGGTTCAGTAACGTCAGCTGTTCCCCTGCTGTGTGTGTGGCAATCCCTCCTACCTCCTCCTACCTCCTCCTCCTCCACCTGTCCCTGGGCTCCAACACCGCCAGTTGCCGTCCAGAAGTGCTGTACGCACAGTCAACAGTCCCTCCTCTGTTATTGGGGTTCAGTAACGTCAGCTGTTCCCCTGCTGTGTGTGTGGCAATCCCTCCTACCTCCTCCACCTCCTCCTCCTCCACCTGCCCCTGGGCTCCAACACCGCCAGTTGCCGTCCAGAAGTGCTGTCGCACAATCAACAGTCCCTCCTCTGTTATTGGGGTTCAGTAACGTCAGCTGTTCCCCTGCTGTGTGTGTGGCAATCCCTCCTACCTCCTCCTACCTCCTCCTCCTCCACCTGTCCCTGGGCTCCAACACCGCCAGTTGCCGTCCAGAAGTGCTGTACGCACAGTCAACAGTCCCTCCTCTGTTATTGGGGTTCAGTAACGTCAGCTGTTCCCCTGCTGTGTGTGTGGCAATCCCTCCTACCTCCTCCTACCTCCTCCTCCTCCACCTGTCCCTGGGCTCCAACACCGCCAGTTGCCGTCCAGAAGTGCTGTACGCACAGTCAACAGTCCCTCCTCTGTTATTGGGGTTCAGTAACGTCAGCTGTTCCCCTGCTGTGTGTGTGGCAATCCCTCCTACCTCCTCCTACCTCCTCCTCCTCCACCTGTCCCTGGGCTCCAACACCGCCAGTTGCCGTCCAGAAGTGCTGTACGCACAGTCAACAGTCCCTCCTCTGTTATTGGGGTTCAGTAACGTCAGCTGTTCCCCTGCTGTGTGTGTGGCAATCCCTCCTACCTCCTCCACCTCCTCCTCCTCCACCTGTCCCTGGGCTCCAACACCGCCAGTTGCCGTCCAGAAGTGCTGTACGCACAGTCAACAGTCCCTCCTCTGTTATTGGGGTTCAGTAACGTCAGCTGTTCCCCTGCTGTGTGTGTGGCAATCCCTCCTACCTCCTCCTACCTCCTCCTCCTCCACCTGCCCCTGGGCTCCAACACCGCCAGTTGCCGTCCAGAAGTGCTGTACGCACAGTCAACAGTCCCTCCTCGTGCTGTACGCACAGTCAACAGTCCCTCCTCTGTTATTGGGGTTCAGTAACGTCAGCTGTTCCCCTGCTGTGTGTGTGGCAATCCCTCCTACCTCCTCCACCTCCTCCTCCTCCACCTGCCCCTGGGCTCCAACACCGCCAGTTGCCGTCCAGAAGTGCTGTACGCACAGTCAACAGTCCATCCTCTGTTATTGGGGTTCAGTAACGTCAGCTGTTCCCCTGCTGTGTGTGTGGCAATCCCTCCTACCTCCTCCTACCTCCTCCTCCTCCACCTGTCCCTGGGCTCCAACACCGCCAGTTGCCGTCCAGAAGTGCTGTACGCACAGTCAACAGTCCCTCCTCTGTTATTGGGGTTCAGTAACGTCAGCTGTTCCCCTGCTGTGTGTGTGGCAATCCCTCCTACCTCCTCCTACCTCCTCCTCCTCCACCTGTCCCTGGGCTCCAACACCGCCAGTTGCCGTCCAGAAGTGCTGTACGCACAGTCAACAGTCCCTCCTCTGTTATTGGGGTTCAGTAACGTCAGCTGTTCCCCTGCTGTGTGTGTGGCAATCCCTCCTACCTCCTCCTACCTCCTCCTCCTCCACCTGTCCCTGGGCTCCAACACCGCCAGTTGCCGTCCAGAAGTGCTGTACGCACAGAGCCAAACACCTCGCCAATGTGTTAGTGGGGTTCAGCACCGCCAGCTGTTCCCCTGCTGTGTATACGGCAACGTGTACTGCGACCGCCACGCAGGCACAACAAGTTAAATTTAAGGGAACCTGCCCCCCCCCCCCCAGGCGTTTGTTACTGAAGGAGCCACCTTGTGCAGCAGTAATGATGCAAAGGGAAAAAGTGCCTCTTTTCGTGGTGCTCCTTGCACATGCTGAACCTAACACTTATGAAATGTGTCCCCACACAGCGTTAAACCGTCCGGTAGGTGGAACTTTCCTTTGTCGTGTGACGCAGCACAGCCATCATTTTTACCCCCTTGGCGCCGTGCGCCGACTCCTCAGCGTTGTTTGAATCTGTCCCGGAGCCTGCGCTGTTAGGTTAGCCCTTGGCCATGCACACATGTTGCGCTGCCCGTCTTCTGACATCATTTGGTGTCAGGCTGGCTGCGCCTGTGCGGGTGCGCTGGCCGAGATCCCGCCTCGCAGTGTCGTCTAATGTAATCCCACCGCGGGCCTGTGATCCGTGCCCATGCGCAGTGCATATCCTCGCCTCTCACTCCCCTCCCTACGGCTTCTTCAGACTGTGTGATGTCAGCTGATCCCTAATAGCATGCCACGGCCGTGACACCGCACAGTCTGAAAAAGCCGTAGGGAGGGGAGTGAGAGGCGAGGATATGCACTGCGCATGGGCACGGATCACAGGCCCGCGGTGGGATTACATTAGACGACACTGCGAGGCGGGATCTCGGCCAGCGCACCCGCACAGGCGCAGCCAGCCTGGCACCAAATGATGTCAGAAGACGGGCAGCGCAACATGTGTGCATTGCCAAGGGCTAACCTAACAGCGCAGGCTCCGGGACAGATTCAAACAACGCTGAGGAGGCGGCGCACGGCGCCAAGGGGGTAAAAATGATGGCTGTGCTGCGTCACACGACAAAGGAAAGTTCCACCTACCGGACGGTTTAACGCTGTGAGGGGACACATTTCATAACTGTTAGGTTCCGCATGTGCAAGGACCATAATTAAAAGAGCTAAGTTTACCTTTTCCAGCATTAGTGCTGTACACAATGGCTCTTTCAGCTACAAACGCCTGGGGGGGGGGGTTAAAGGTTTCCTTTCAACTTGCTCGAGTGCAGGCTTCGGCCTACACTCCGCTCCCCCTGCTCCTCCTGCTGACCCTGGGCTCTAACACCGCCAGTTTTGGCCCAGATGTGCTAGCTGCACAGAGAAAAACACCAGCCAATGTGTCAGTGGGGTTCAGCACCGCCAGCTGTTCCCCTGCTGTGTAGCCGGCAACGTGTCCTGCGACCGCCACGCAGACACAAGAACTGAAATTGAAGGGAACCTGTCCCCCCTCCCCCAGGTGTTTCTATGTTTTACAGCTACCTTGAACAGCAGTAATGCTGCATGTGTTCAAGGTGGCTCAGAAACTTATTCTCCTTGCCCATGTTGAAGTGAACACGTCTAAAAATGAGTCCTCTGCGACCATTAAAACGTCCCTCAGGTGTGATTTTCCTTTGTATTGACACACGCAACAAGCTCCTTGGTAGCGCTGCCCGTCTTCTGGCATCATTGTTTGGCTGGCTGCGCCTCTGCGGCCGCCTTGCCCCACACAACGCCCCTCGGTGTCTTATTTATTTGTACTGCGAGGGTGTGATTGATGGGCATGAACGGTGCATTTCTTCGCCTGTCCCTCATCTCCTTCCGCCTTCTTCGGACTGTGCGTCTTCATGGCCGTGGCATGCGATAAGGGATCAGCTGACGCCGCATAGTCTGAAGCGGGTGTAAGAACCCAAGCGAGAGGCGAACATATGTACTGCGCCAGGCCATGAATCCCAGCCCCGCAGTGTTTTAACAATGTTAAGACACTGGGGGGCTGGGATTCATGGTCATCGCAAACCGCAACAGCCGACATAACATGATGTCAGAGGATGGTCAGCGCTAACAGCGGAAGGCCAAGGGATAACACAAAAGCGCAGACTCCTGTGCAACAAATAACGATGCTCAGGAGGCCGCGCAAAGCACCAAGGTGGCATTTTTGCCAGCTGTACTGCGTCTCTTTACGAAGAGAACTCACGCCTCCAACACAGTTTGACTGTATAAAGGGCTAAATGTTATACGTGTTTCATTCAGCGTGTGCAAGGAGCAAAATTAAAAGAGCAACCTTTGACTTGTGCAGCACTACTGCTGCATAAGCTGTGGCTCTTCTACTTTGTAACCCCTGAGGGGGGGTTAAAGGTTACCTTTGAAATTGGTTCAATTAGGCTTCGGCCTACACTCTGCTCCCCCTGCAGAGCCCGGGCTCCAACACCGCCAGTTGGGGCCCGGTACTGCTAGCTGCACAGAGAAAAACACCAGCCAATGTGTCAGTGGGGTTCAGCACCGCCAGCTGTTCCCCTGCTGTGCAGCCGGCAACGTGTCCTGCAACTGCCACGCAGGCACAACAGACCCAAAGCTGCCGCCAGTGCAGGCTTCGGCCTACACTCTGCTCCATCTCCTCCTCCTGCTGACCCCGGGCTCTAACACCGCCAGTTGGGGCCCGGTACTGCTAGCTGCACAGAGAAAAACACCAGCCAATGTGTCAGTGGGGTTCAACACCGCCAGCTGTTCCCCTGCTGTGCAGCCGGCATCGTGTCCTGCAAAAGCCACGCAGACACCAGAACTGAAATTGAAGGGAACCTGTCCCCCCTCCCCCAGGCGTTTTTACGTTATCCAGCCACCTTGTACAGCGGTAATGCTGCATGTGTGCAAGGTGGCTCATAAACGTATTCTCCTCGCACATGTGGAATTGAAAACACGTCTGAAATGTGTCCTCTGTGTGACCATTTAACCGTCCCGGTGGTGTGACTTTCCTTTGTAATGACACGCTGCAACCCCCTTGGTAGCGCTGCCCGTCTTCTGGCATCATTGTTTGGCTGGGTGCGCCTCTGCGGCCGCCCTGACCCACACAACGCCCCTCGGTGTCTTATTTATTGGGACTGCGAGGGTGTGATTGATGGGCATGATCGGTGCATCAGTTCGCCTGTCCCTCATCTCCTTCCGCCTTCTTCGGACTGTGCGGCTTCATGGCCGTGGCATGCGATAAGGGATCAGATGACGCCGCACAGTCTGAAGCGGGTGTAAGGACCCGAGTGTGAGAGGCGAACATATGTGCTGCGCCAGGCCCTGAATCCCAGCCCCGCAGTGTTTTAACAATGTTAAGACACTGCGGGGCTGGGATTCAGGGCCATCGCGAAACGCACCGGCCGACAGTAAATGATGTCAGGAGATGGGCAGCGCTAACAGCTCTAGGCCAGGGGATAACACGACAGCGCAGACTCCTGTACAGCAAATAACAACGCTCAGGAGGCTGCACCCAGCACCAAGGTGGGATTCTTGACATCTGTGCTGCGTCTCATTACAAAGGGAACTCGCGCCTCCAACACAGTTTGACTGTATAAAGGGCTAAATGTTATACGTGTTTCATTCAGCGTGTGCAAGGAGAAAAATTAAAAGAGCAACCTTTGACTTGTGCAGCACTACTGCTGCATAAGCTGTGGCTCTTCTACTTTGTAACCCCTGAGGGGGGGTTAAAGGTTACCTTTGAAATTGGTTCAATTAGGCTTCGGCCTACACTCTGCTCCCCCTGCAGAGCCCGGGCTCCAACACCGCCAGTTGGGGCCCGGTACTGCTAGCTGCACAGAGAAAAACACCAGCCAATGTGTCAGTGGGGTTCAGCACCGCCAGCTGTTCCCCTGCTGTGCAGCCGGCAACGTGTCCTGCAACTGCCACGCAGGCACAACAGACCCAAAGCTGCCGCCAGTGCAGGCTTCGGCCTACACTCTGCTCCATCTCCTCCTCCTGCTGACCCCGGGCTCTAACACCGCCAGTTGGGGCCCGGTACTGCTAGCTGCACAGAGAAAAACAACAGCCAATGTGTCAGTGGGGTTCAGCACCGCCAGCTGTTCCCCTGCTGTGCAGCCGGCATCGTGTCCTGCAAAAGCCACGCAGACACCAGAACTGAAATTGAAGGGAACCTGTCCCCCCTCCCCCAGGCGTTTTTACGTTATCCAGCCACCTTGTACAGCGGTAATGCTGCATGTGTGCAGGGTGGCTCATAAACGTATTCTCCTCGCACATGTGGAACTGAAAACACGTCTGAAATGTGTCCTCTGTGTGACCATTTAACCGTCCCGGTGGTGTGACTTTCCTTTGTAATGACACGCTGCAACCCCCTTGGTAGCGCTGCCCGTCTTCTGGCATCATTGTTTGGCTGGGTGCGCCTCTGCGGCCGCCCTGACCCACACAACGCCCCTCGGTGTCTTATTTATTGGGACTGCGAGGGTGTGATTGATGGGCATGATCGGTGCATCAGTTCGCCTGTCCCTCATCTCCTTCAGCCTTCTTCGGACTGTGCGGCTTCATGGCCGTGGCATGCGATAAGGGATCAGATGACGCCGCATAGTCTGAAGCGGGTGTAAGGACCCGAGTGTGAGAGGCGAACATATGTGCTGCGCCAGGCCCTGAATCCCAGCCCCGCAGTGTTTTAACAATGTTAAGACACTGCGGGGCTGGGATTCAGGGCCATCGCGAAACGCACCGGCCGACAGTAAATGATGTCAGAAGATGGGCAGCGCTAACAGCGCTAGGCCAGGGGATAACACGACAGCGCAGACTCCTGTACAGCAAATAACAACGCTCAGGAGGCTGCACCCAGCACCAAGGTGGGATTCTTGACATCTGTGCTGCGTCTCATTACAAAGGGAACTCGCGCCTCCAACACAGTTTGACTGTATAAAGGGCTAAATGTTATACGTGTTTCATTCAGCGTGTGCAAGGAGAAAAATTAAAAGAGCAACCTTTGACTTGTGCAGCACTACTGCTGCATAAGCTGTGGCTCTTCTACTTTGTAACACCTGAGGGGGGGTTAAAGGTTACCTTTGAAATTGGTTCAATTAGGCTTCGGCCTACACTCTGCTCCCCCTGCAGAGCCCGGGCTCCAACACCGCCAGTTGGGGCCCGGTACTGCTAGCTGCACAGAGAAAAACACCAGCCAATGTGTCAGTGGGGTTCAGCACCGCCAGCTGTTCCCCTGCTGTGCAGCCGGCAACGTGTCCTGCAACTGCCACGCAGGCACAACAGACCCAAAGCTGCCGCCAGTGCAGGCTTCGGCCTACACTCTGCTCCATCTCCTCCTCCTGCTGACCCCGGGCTCTAACACCGCCAGTTGGGGCCCGGTACTGCTAGCTGCACAGAGAAAAACACCAGCCAATGTGTCAGTGGGGTTCAGCACCGCCAGCTGTTCCCCTGCTGTGCAGCCGGCATCGTGTCCTGCAACTGCCACGCAGGCACAACAGACCCAAAGCTGCCGCCAGTGCAGTGGTATCTGTTTTGAACTGTGATTTCTGTTATGCTGTAATGTCTATTGTCTGTACAAGTCCCCTCTATAAGTTGTAAAGCGCTGCGGAATATGTTGGCGCTATATAAATAAAAATTATTATTATAGATAGATAGATAGATAGATAGATACAGAGATATAGGATGGATAGATAGATACATACAGATATATCTATATATCTATGTCTATTTCCATAGATATGTCCATATCCATGTTTCTAAACCCCCTTCACCCCTGGAGCTTTTTTCGTTTATCTCTCCCCTTCTTTCCAGAGCCATAATGTTTCCATCAATATGGCCATGTGAGGGCTTATCTTTTGCGGGACAAGTTCTACTTTTGAACGACACCATTGGTTTTACCATGTCGTGTAACAGAAAATGTGAAAAAAAAGTCAAAGTGCGATGAAATTGCAAAAAAAGTGCAATCCCACACTTGTTTTTTGCTTGGCTTTTTTGCTAGGTTCACTAAATGCTAAGGCTGTGCACACGTTGCGGATTTGATTGCAGATCCGCAGGGTTTTTTGCTGCCCAGAGTTGCATCAAATCCGCAGTGTAGTGCTCAACCAATGTAAGTCTATGGGAGCAGCAGACTTGTTGTGCACATGCTGCGGAAAAAGACACACCGAAACGCAGCTTTTTTTTTTCAGCAGCATATCACTTCTTTTTTTGCCAAACTGCAGCGTTTCTGTACCCATAGACTTTCATTGAGTCGGGCACATCTGCAGCAAAACCGCAGATGTAAAAAAGAGCTGCAGTTTAGATGCGGATGTGGGTCCGAGAAACGCTGCAGTTCGGGAGGAGGGAAGTGTGTGGGCGGTGATGGTGTGCGTGTATGTGTGTGCGGACGGGGTCTGCGGGACTGTTCGGGTGTGTGCGGGACTGTTCGGGTGTGTGCGGGGCTGTGCGGGGGGTCTTTTGGGGTGTGTGCAGGCATCATCTGATGGGACTACAAGTACGCAGCATCCAATTTGCAGCTAATTTGGATGTAATCTGGACAGTGGACACGCACCCTACACTATCCATACATCTATCAATAGATATATCTATCCAGATATATCTATAGATAGATATAGGAATAGATAGATGTATGCATCTATAGATCTATCTATATGTAGCTCTGTCTATCCATTTCATCTATCATCTATATGTCTATCTATCTGTGTGTAATTGAGTGTGGGTTGGACAAATGTAAAAGAGGAGGTTGGACAATAATGACATCACAAATCTTTTTTTTGTTCAATAATACATCTTTATTTAGCTTTCAAAAATGCATACAAAAACGCACAAAAAACACGCAAAAACCGCACCAAAAAAAATTAAAAAATGCATCAAAAGCGCGAAAAAACTCCACAAAAAACTGCATCAAAACTGCAGCAAAAACTGCATCAAAACCGCACCAACAACAGCATCAAAACTGCACCAAAAACTGTATCAAAACCCCACCAACAACAGCATCAAAACCGCACCAAAAACTGCATCAAAACCGCATCAAAACCGCACCAAAAACTGCATCAAAACCGCACCAAAAACGGCATCATAAGGGTATGTGCACACGCTGCGGATTTTGCTGCGGAACCGCAGCGTTTCCGCAGCTGCGGGTCTGCAGCGGTTTCCCATGAGTTTACAGTACAATATAAACCTATGGGAAATGAATTCCGCAGTGTACATGCTGCGGAAAAAACGAGCGGAAACGCATCGGTTTATATTCCGCAGCATGTCATTTCTTTGTGCGGATTGCGCTGCGGGTTTAAACCTGCTCCAATAGAAAACTGCAGGTGTAAATCCGCAGCGGAAACCGCTATAGAAACCGCGATAAATCCGCAGTAATAACTGTTGTGAAATTGGATTTTGGGCTCCCCCGGTGGCCACTGGTGGAATTGAACTGGTGTTCATCATCCTCTCTGTTCACCTGTTTCCATCAGGATGTGGGAGTCGCTATTTAGCCTTGCTCCTCTGTCACTTCCATGCCGGTCAACATTGTAATCAGAAGCCTTTCTGTGCATGTTACTGCTGCTAGACAACTCCCAGCTAAGTTGGACTTTAGTCCTTGTTTGTTTTTGCATTTTGTTCCAGTTCACAGCTGTAGTTTCGTTTCTGTGTCTGGAAAGCTCTTGTGATCTGAAATTGCCACTCTGATGTTATGAGTTAATACTAGAGTCTTAAAGTAATTTCAGGATGGTGTTTTGATAGTGTTTTTAGCTGACCATGAAGGTGTCCTTTCTGTCTTCCTGCTATTTGGTAAGCGGCCCTCAATTTTGCTAAACCTATTTTCATACTACGTTTGTCATTTCATCTAAAATCACCGCCAATATTTGTGGGGGCCTCTGTCTGCCTTTCGGGGAATTTTCTCTGGAGGTGAGCCAGGACTGTGTTTTCCTCTGCCGGGATTGGTTGGTCCTCCGGCCGGCGCTGGGCGTCTAGGGATAAAGCGCGGGCTACGCTACCCGGCTACTGTTAGTTGTGCGGCAGGTTTAGTTCATGGTCAGTTTAGTTTCCATCCTTCCAAGAGCTAGTTCTTATTTTTGCTGGGCTATGTTCTCTTGCCATTGAGAACCATAACAGTTTGACCGGCCCTAAAAGGGTTAAATTAATTGACAGAGAAAGGAGAGACAAGAGAAGTCTGCTGAAGATTTTTTTTTTTTTTTTTCCTTCAGTTCTGAGTGTGCTTGTTATTGAATCCTTGCAAGTCTGCCTATGTTGCAGCCTTTCTCTCTCTCTCTCCTTCTAATCCTGGAATGGCTCTGTGTTCACCTGTGTAAAATGGATATTCAGAGTTTAGCTGCAGGTTTGAATAATCTTACCACGAAAGTTCAAAATTTACAAGATTTTGTTGTTCATGTTCCTATATCTGAACCTAGAATTCCTTTGCCTGAATTTTTCTCGGGGAATAGATCTTGCTTCCAAAATTTCAAAAATAATTGCAAGTTGTTTTTGTCCCTGAGATCTCGCTCTGCTGGAGATCCTGCTCAGCAGGTCAGGATTGTGATTTCCTTGCTCCGGGGCGACCCTCAGGATTGGGCTTTTGCATTGGCTCCAGGGGATCCTGCGTTGCTCAATGTGGATGCGTTTTTTCTGGCCTTGGGGTTGCTTTATGAGGAACCTCAGTTAGAACTTCAGGCGGAAAAGGCCTTGATGTCCCTATCTCAGGGGCAAGACGAAGCTGAAATATACTGCCAGAAATTCCGTAAATGGGCTGTGCTTACTCAGTGGAATGAGTGCGCCCTGGCGGCGAATTTCAGAGAGGGTCTCTCTGATGCCATTAAGGATGTTATGGTGGGGTTCCCTGTGCCTGCGGGTCTGAATGAGTCCATGACAATGGCTATCCAGATCGATAGGCGTCTGCGGGAGCGCAAACCTGTGCACCATTTGGCGGTGTCTACTGAGAAGACGCCAGAGAATATGCAATGTGATAGAATTCTGTCCAGAAGTGAACGGCAGAATTTTAGACGAAAAAATGGGTTGTGCTTCTATTGCGGTGATTCAACTCATGTTATATCAGCATGCTCTAAGCGTACTAAGAAGCTTGATAAGTCTGTTTCAATTGGCACTTTACAGTCTAAGTTTATTCTATCTGTGACCCTGATTTGTTCTTTATCATCTATTACCGCGGATGCCTATGTCGACTCTGGCGCCGCTTTGAGTCTTATGGATTGGTCCTTTGCCAAACGCTGTGGGTATGATTTGGAGCCTCTTAAAACTCCTATACCCCTGAAGGGGATTGACTCCACCCCATTGGCTAGCAATAAACCACAATACTGGACACAAGTAACTATGCGGATTAATCCGGATCACCAGGAGATTATTCGCTTTCTTGTGCTGTATAACCTACATGATGTGTTGGTGCTTGGATTGCCGTGGCTGCAATCTCATAACCCAGTCCTTGACTGGAAAGCTATGTCTGTGTTAAGCTGGGGATGTAAGGGGACGCATGGGGACGTACCTGTGGTTTCCATTTCATCATCTATTCCCTCTGAGATTCCTGAATTCTTGACTGAATATCGTGACGTTTTTGAAGAACCTAAGCTTGGTTCATTACCTCCGCACCGGGAGTGCGATTGTGCCATAGATTTGATTCCGGGTAGTAAATACCCTAAGGGTCGTTTATTTAATCTGTCTGTGCCTGAACATGCTGCTATGCGAGAATATATAAAGGAGTCCTTGGAAAAGGGACATATTCGTCCTTCGTCATCTCCCTTAGGAGCCGGTTTTTTCTTTGTGGCTAAGAAAGATGGTTCTTTGAGGCCGTGCATTGATTATCGGCTTTTGAATAAGATCACGGTTAAATATCAATATCCGTTGCCACTGCTGACTGATTTGTTTGCTCGCATAAAGGGGGCCAAGTGGTTCTCTAAGATAGATCTCCGTGGGGCGTATAATTTGGTGCGAATTAAGCAGGGGGATGAGTGGAAAACCGCATTTAATACGCCCGAGGGCCACTTTGAGTATTTGGTGATGCCTTTTGGTCTTTCAAATGCCCCTTCAGTCTTTCAGTCCTTTATGCATGACATTTTCCGTGATTATTTGGATAAATTTATGATTGTGTATCTGGATGATATTTTGATTTTTTCGGATGACTGGGACTCTCATGTCCAGCAGGTCAGGAGGGTTTTTCAGGTTTTGCGGTCTAATTCCTTGTGTGTGAAGGGTTCTAAGTGCGTTTTTGGGGTTCAAAAGATTTCCTTTTTGGGATATATTTTTTCCCCCTCTTCCATCGAGATGGATCCTGTCAAGGTTCAGGCTATTTGTGATTGGACGCAACCCTCTTCTCTTAAGAGTCTTCAGAAATTTTTGGGCTTTGCTAACTTTTATCGTCGATTTATTGCTGGTTTTTCTGATG